>NW_026854799.1:600000-899125 GCF_026571515.1 Ruditapes philippinarum | reverse complement strand
TTTTGATTTTAAGAAGAAAAACATCACAATAAGCGATATGTATCGATGTGCGACAAATTAGTTACTAAATCAACACACATTGATGACATTCGATAAATCGAAATTGGTTGTTGATAAAATGAGAAGCGTCAATTTAATCTACGTCATACCGTACCATAACTGTGTTTGATAATCAATATTTTCATCTGCATTTTTTTCAATTGATCCAAGTCAATTCATAAGTAATGTGGAAATTTTTTAGATTGCATTACTAGTGAGAAAAACACACCTAGACAAAGAAAACTCTTGGGCAACAGTTTGAGGTCCAAAAAAATGATGAAAAAAAAAAAAACAACAACAAAAAACACTAAACAGCAACTTTCTAACCAGAAAAAAATACTTTGCATATTTCGTTAGAGTTGTCATGGAAAAAGCAATAAAAGTTAACAATTTCAACTCATTTATCAACTCCACTGCAGTCAAAATTGAAATTTTCCCTGACTTGCGTACAGTATCCTCGGCTGAAAAATTGGGACCTGTAGATCTATTTTTATAACAAAATCATCAGACAATTCAAGATAAAGGCTGAATGCAAACACAAAAAGGTATTTTAAAGGTTACTTAAATTTGGACTTATGAATTTGGATTATGTGTTTTGATTATTTTTTGTAAACAATAAAACAGAAAATCATGTATGCCTGCTCGTTTGTCACATGTTATCGGGACATCATTTTAACAAGGTATTCAACTATATTTCAGTAGATAAACATTATGAATCGCTGGTATTGTTTAATGGTTACTTGAACTTTCCATGGATTTATTTTTGCATGTCTTTTTGCCTAATTTTCTAAAGCATTACCAAATAGTAGTGCCACACAATGATTTTGAAGTTAAAATTGTCTCATTTTTCTCAATGACATTGCACAAATTAAGTAATCTTAGTATTTTCCATGGTGACATCACTTCATTTCTATTTTTTTATGTCAAAGAAATATTCCTTTTTTATAGATATATCTTTGTCGATTTTAATATTGAAACAATTTTACCTTGGATTTTCGAACATAATTAAAGGGACTTCCTGTTTCAAGCAAGGGACTTCTGATTCCCACACGTCCCGTTGGGGATTCCTGAAAAGTTAGTGTCGAACCCTGCATAAATTCATATAGCGCTTAGAAAATACACAAATATTTATTCCACTTAAATAGCTGAATAGACATACATGATAAGCTGTCAATCAAATATCATTACATCAGATAGCGTTGGTATGTTTCTAAGTACTGTCTGATTGGTAATTCTAAAGTCATTAATAAATATCAATGGTTTAATGAAATCATTAGGTTGTAAAGGGTCTCTAATTAGTTTGTATCCATGATGCTTGATCATGTTCATGAATGCACCAGGGCTAAAAAACTAACAAAATAAAACTAAGTGTAATAAATGGGTCTCCTCTCTAATTTACAATTTATTCATGATTACTTTAAATTTTGATTATACTTATCATTACTTAAAACAAATATGTATTTGGGCGTATATTGCGCCGTGGTGCTTTTGTTGATTTCATAATCATATCTGAATGTTATTATGTGGTCAAGATCACGTGTCTACATCCAAAGTTGTGATATTCATTTTTCGTAGAAGTGCAATTTTGCATTGATGATTTTGTCAAGTCAACAAATCTGTCAATCCTGGATGGATTTTATAATAACTTATAATAACACATCATTCTGGTCTTCATGGATTGATACATACGATATATGTTTGTTTCATGCAAAAACTAGACTTGTAGCCCTAAGGTCATGGTTACTCTTTACTTGAAAGAAAAACAAGTTCTTGCCCTAAGTTTCTGGGGCATAAATTGTCTGTTCACGACAGATCTTGATTCTCATTATATATTCCTAATTAATTTATGGCTTACTGTTTTCTTTATAAACATTGTATTCTACATAGAAAATTATATTATGTTTAAACACCTGTCACTGTAAGATTAAATAAGTTATAATTCTATTTATGTTTGTTGACATTCTATATTTAAACATGTAACATAATCATTATACATGTGATGTAACCGCTAAAAATGGGACGAGCTGAAAATAAGTACAGAAACAAACAGGAGCAATTTATTATTTAGCTTAATATCAGGTACGGTAGCATTTATTTGTTGATGTCGCTTAAGAATCAAAATAATGTATCCAAATCGGTGATAAAAAATCACGTTGTCATTCGATGCAAGGCTACACCCTTGTTATATAATTCCTTGCATCCGAATAGTGATTTTATTATATTGAGGGATAAAATCACTGTGTGGGATACATTATTTCTAAGATAATATCAGAAACTTTCATTATTAATATGATTTTTTTCTTCTGTTGTACAGTATATAAGAGATCATTATGGTGAAGATCCGGCACATTATAACAAAAGCTGCAATGAACTGGAACAATTGCGACAGGTAAGAAGATAAAATCAAGATTAAATCAATTATTAAATTATCAGTATGTCTTGTATCAATTTCACTTACAAAACATTAAAGAAAGAAGGTTGTTTGTTCCTGTTGCCATCTGAAAACTTAAACACCCCCTTTTATATGTCTTAGTAATGTATTGTATTCATACTGAGACACAATAACTCTTTGGGTAAGACCTTTAAGTAGACTAGATTGAACTTGACCTTGACTCATTACGTTGACCTTGAAGAGTAAATGTATGAATTTTGCTCTAACTGGCTATAACTTTGTTATTTATTTATGGATTGTCTTCATACTTGGACAAATATATTAAATTGATTCTGACCTTCACCAATCAATGACCTTGACGGTAAAATTATTGAAATTTGCTTAAGTTGTCACCACTTTTTATGGATTTGATTAAAAAGAAAACATATGACTCAATGGACATG
This sequence comes from Ruditapes philippinarum, assembly GCF_026571515.1. Classification (NCBI taxonomy): domain Eukaryota; kingdom Metazoa; phylum Mollusca; class Bivalvia; order Venerida; family Veneridae; genus Ruditapes; species Ruditapes philippinarum. Next base: position 896,251 of record NW_026854799.1, on the reverse strand, counting down.
TTTAATTATTCTGGTATGACCTTTATTTGTCCTTGACAGACAAGGTAGAATTATTGAAATTTGCTTTAATTGTCATAACTTCGAAATTTATGTACATTTTGTCGAAAGAATACAATTCATTTAAATGACAAAAAAATGACATGTAAAATCATTCTGATTTGACGTTGATCTTTCATTAACCTTGACTGTTAAGGTCAAATTATTGAAGTGTACTTAAATTGTCATTTATTTATGGATATGACTTATACTTGGACAAAAGAACGCTTAAAAGAAAATTGGCATGATAATCATTCAAATGTGACCTTGGCCTTTGGATGACCTTGACTGTTATGGTCAAATATAAAATTTGAATTTCATTTTTACAAGAGAATTATGTTTTCTGGGAGTACTCTTTCCTATACTCTTCTTCCTCTAATGTGTTTGACTTTAGAAAAGAGAAAAGGTCTAGCATGGCCCTGCTAGGTGATTAGGATATGGCTAAGTGGTATGTACATATATGTACGCTATGAAACTCAGATAGGTGTTAATTTGTACTGCATATATTAATCTTAAATCATGGATATATAAGATATTTTCAAACATATTTGTTAGAGAATATTATTTGGGTTAATTCTAAATAATTTTGTAACGAATAAGGTGTTTCTATTAAAGGATTTTGGAGTGTTAACATTGTGTTTATCCGGACAAACGATGAGACATTTTTGAAAATAGTAACTTTACTCAAATAACCATTAGAAATAACAAAAACTAGTACAATATTTCATTTACAGTCTCTATAAACTATTAACTTCTATCAATGTCCTTTATCAATAACCTTTTAATTTTGCAGGATTATTATGCACAGATCAAGGTTTTTTAACTGGATTTGAAAGTAGACCCTGTGCCAAATCTTCAAGTTTAATGAAAAAGAATTTTCAAAAAGATTCTTTTTGAAATGAAAATTTGAGTAAGAATTTCCTATTTGAATATTTGGCTGTTTTTAGCTCACCTGTCACAAAGTGACAGGGTGAGCTTTTGTAATCGCTTTTCATCCAAACTTCACAGGAATGTTCCTTTGGTGGTCACCTTCACAGGAATGTTCCTTTGGTGGTCACCTTTAAAAATTGTTCAAAGAATTTAATTCCATGCAGAACTCTGGTTGCCATGGCAACCGAAAGAAAAAACTTTAAATATCTTCTTTTAAAGAACCCAAAGAGCTAGAGCTTAGATATTTGGCATGACACATCTTCTAATGAGTGTCTACCAAGATTGTTCAAATAAAAGCCCTGGGGTCAATATTGGCCCCGCCCCAGGGGGGTCATTGATTTTCCCTATATGCATATAGTAAAAACTTAAAAAATCTTCTTTTAAAGAACCCAAAGAGCTAGAGCTTAGATATTTAGCATGAAACATTTGCTAATGAGTGTCTACCAAGTTTGTTCAAATAAAAGCCCTGGGGTCAAAATTAGCCCTGCCCCAGGGGGTCATTGATTTTCCCTGTATGCATATAGTAAAAACTTAAAAAATCTTCTTTTAAAGAACCCAAAGAGCTAGAGCTTCGATATTTGGCATGAAACATCTTCTAATGAGTGTCTACCAAGTTTGTTCAAATAAAAGCCCTTGGGTCAAAATTGGCCCGCCCCAGGGGGGGGTCATTGATTTTCCCTATATGCATATAATAAAAACTTAAAAAAGTCTTCTTTTAAAGAACCCAAAGAGCTAGAGCTTAGATATTTAGCATGAAACATTTTCTAATGAGTGTCTACCAAGTTTGTTCAAATAAAAGCCCTTGGGTCAAAATTGGCCCCGCCCCAGGGGGTCATTGATTTTCCCTAAATGCATAAAATTAAAACTTAAAAAATCTTCTTTTAACGAACTTAAAGAGCTAAGATATTTAGCATGAAACATCTTCTAGTGAGTGTCTACCAAGTTTGTTCAAATAAAAGCCCTGGGGTCAAAATTGGCCCCGCACCAGTGGGGTCATTGATTTTCCCTATATGCATATAGTAAAAACTTAAAAAATCTTCTTTTAAAGAACTCAAAGAGCTAGAGCTAAGATATTCAGCATGAAACATGTTCTAATGGGTGTCTACTACGTTTGTTCAAATAAAAGCCCTGGGGTCAAAATTAGCCCTGCCCCGGGGTCATTGATTTTCCTTTTTTTTATGTGTATAGAAAAAACTTAAAAAAACCTCTATGAAAAATCCCAAATAGCTAGAGTTAAGATATTAAGCATGAAACATCTTCTAGTGAGTGTCTACAAAGTTTGTTCAAATTAAAGCCTTAGGGTCAAAATTGGCCCTGCCCCGGGGGTCATAGATTTCCTTAAATGTGTATAGCAAAAACTTAAAGAATCTTCTTTGAGAAAACCCAAATAGCTAGAGTTAGATATTAAGCATGAAACATCTTCTAATAAGTGTCTACAAAGTTTGTTCAAATAAAAGCCCTTGGGTTAAAACTGGCCCCGCCCCAGGGGTGTCATTGTTTTTAACTATATGTGTATAGTAAAAACTTAAAAATCTTCTTTTAAAAAACCCAATGAGCTAGTATTAGATGTTAAGCATGAAACATCTTCTTATGGGTGTCTACCAAGTTTGTTCAAATAAAAGCCCTTGGGTTAAAATTTACTCTGCCAGGGGGGGGGGGAGGTCATTGTTTTTTGTGTATAGCAAAAACTTAACATCATGAAACATTGTCTAATGGGTGTCTTAATTACAAGTTTATTCAAATTAAAGGCCCTGGGGTTTAAACTGGCCCCGCTTCGGGGGTCTATATACAGGTGAGCGACCTCAGGGCCATCATGGCCCTCTTGTTTTAGAATATCCAAATATTTGATTGTTCGTTCACAAGTCAAGTGAACTATCACCTCTGACAGCAGTCATGACATTTCAATGAGTCATTTCTATTTTTAGAGTGCTGTGCATGTGTCACATGACTTCATGGGCTGCAGCACGCTCAAGAAATACTATTCACAGTTGCAGTTTTTACAGGGAAGATTTCCAATGTTAGAAGGTGGAGAAGCATCTATTCCCTTTACTTGGTAAGTCAGGTGCTATTTTTAAAATGCTTGATAATTTCCATGATACTTAAGATATTTTTGGTGATGGAGCAAGCAATACAATAAATTACGGGAACTATGTGGGTGGCTGAAGTCATGTTGAAACTGTTGGCCTATGATCTATGATTGAGGAGATAGACACTTTAATCACAAAAAATCCTTAAAACACTTATCATATTTCATGATTTTTAATTAGTCTATGACTGAGCTGTATTTTGCAGACAATGTACATCAGCTGATTTTCTAAGTATTTCTTATTGAAGTGGAGAGTTGTCAGCCATTTTGTTTTTTGTGGAGGAAAGTAACATACTGCATTGTGGGATTAATTTTTCTTGTTAATTAGGTAACAAAATGTTAAGCACTTTAACGCCTTGTTAACTAACATAAAATTTAACACAGCTCTGAACAACTCAATTTTTGGCATTTCGTTAGCTAACGAAAATATTAAAATTTAACAACTGTTAAGTTAATTTGTTGTTAAACTTAACAAAAGTTATGAACAACTGGGCCATTGTGTTTAATTTTCTATTGTTTATATTGTGAGACAATTAAATAAATTGAAATATGTTGAATTTGTTTCCTGAATTCTCGAAATTGTACAACATTCCAATTAAGAGTAAACATTGTATGTGTTAATTTGTTTACACCATACCCCCGGGGTAACTATTCGCAGGGTTTACTTTATTACAAGTACAAGAGAAGAGGGAACTTAGTTATACAGAAACCAATATATTCTGCTTAAAAAGGGGATTTAGTTTCAAGCTTTATTACCTAAACAACATAATTTATATGTTTAAAAATTCTTCTAACACTTTAAGGCCCAAGATTTGTTCATCATTTTACTTTGCCACTATTTGTATCAATGATTTTCTTGTCGCATCTTTACAATATCATGTTTTTTTTCTAGGGAAGAAGTATTTTCTGGTCGAGAAATGTCATTGAGTGACATCAAGTTTGAGCAAGCATGTGTATTATATAACATTGGAGCACTTCACTCAATACTGGGAGCCATGGATACAAGACAGAGTGCTGATGTAAGATTGTGTATTATACTATATATTAAGACAAGATAACCAGACAATCAGTTTAATGGGCAAAAATTTTGCTTTGCTCAAAATTTGTTTATGTTTTAATTACAAGCCGTTTATTATAATTAATTTGTTTTGCATTGACATTTCCAGACTTCTATGTGACCAACAGGTCAAAATTGGTCCGGCCAAGGAGTCACTTTCTTTAACTTGACTAAGGTATAGGAAAACACTAAATTAGGGTATAGAAAAGAATATCAGTCTTATCTTTTCATGGATAAATATTATGCCTCTATATTTGATATATAGCATGGCCTAGTAGACTTCTATAAAATGAACTAAAGGTAAAATGCCTTCACCTTGGAGGTCATAAGGATAATTAAGATAAACCATTTTTCTGACAAGCTTCTTGATTGGCTCTACTCTAATTGAAAGATTATTTTTGATAACACAAACAATTTTACATTTTTAGGTGTATATTGCCTCGCCTTTGCAGTGCTCTTGTATAGTAATATTCATATATTTCATTTTCAGGGAATGAAGGTATCATGCACACATTTTCAATGTGCGTCTTGGGCATTTGAATATTTACGAGATCATTTTGGATGTGCGGCAATGAGTCTAGACATGACCCATGAACTTTTGACCTTTCAACTTAATTTAATGCTGGTTGGTATAAAGTTAAAATTCTGCATTTTAGATACACGAATATTATAGCAACAATGAGATTTAGGTTACTCATAAACAGAAGCATTTACTGTCATAAGATACATTATAAATTACTAACATTTGTTACATTTGTCATAAGATACTTTGACTGTCAGGTAGGTTTTGATGAAATTTAATAGGAATGGTCTTTGGATAGTCATCTATAACAATTGCTCCATGGTTCCTGTCTGCTAACAAATTGGTTTCCAGAGTTAAAAATAGAAAAACTTTTATGAAAAAAGGTCTCCTCTTTTGGGTTGATTTTGGTGAAACTATACAGAAATGGTCATTTGATGGTCTTAAATAAAAATTGCTTGAATGGTTCTGGACTTCTGATCAAGATTGCCACCAGAAGAGCTAAAAATATATTTTTTTTCAATTCTATTCTCCATTTAAAACTTTTATTCGGTGTAAATATACTCTGTGTCCGTAACGTAATAATAATATGAAAGGTATCATTTAAACAAATTCATTCTTTTAATACACCAACCTTTCCACTCTGAAATTTGTTAAATTGACGTTTCTACCAAATGTCTTAATAATGCAATCTTGTTCATTTTGAACCACCTCCTCAGGTGAGCGATTAAGGGCCCACATGACCCTCTTGTTTCTGATTATTTGTACAGGCACAAGCTCAAGAGTGTATACTGGAGAAGTCAATGACTGATAGCAGAAAAAGTACAATAACTGCAAAAGTATCTGCTCAGATTGTAGAGTTTTATAAAACAGCTATGAAACATCTGGATGTGTGTAATAGCCAGGAACTTATCAGTTCAAAAAGATATAAGGTATGTTTGTTTTGATAAGGCAGATGTGAAATGATAAGACATGCACTTGAGGGACGCAAGGGTCAGGTTCTAGTCTTAAATATGTCAAAGGTACTGCAAATTTTCTTTAAGAAATTTTCTTTATAGGTATAAATGCTGGCTACCATAAGCAGAGACAGGGGTTTTTTTGGGCCAAATTTGTGCTGTAGGTCAGCCCCATTCCCCTCCCCAAAAGAGTATATATTTTCCCCCTATTAATAAAAAAAATTCTTCCGAAAAAAAAACCAACAAAAAAATAACAGAGAAAAATCTTTTAATGCTCCTTGGAAAATATTTATTGTACCATCTGTCTGCAGGGCTCACACTGGCTCAAATAAAATAATAGCCAATATTTTCAACTTAAAAAAATAATAGCCAAAAGTTCAGCGGACTATTCACGATTTAGCGATTAACAACATAAGCAGTTGATTAAATAAACATTACATATAAAACTTTTTCAGTTTTATAAGGATTCTCAAATAAACTGACACATTTGTGTATATTGATAACTACCTTTTTTTAAATAGAACCACAACTTTAATTGTTATTACAGAACAGAACAAAAAAAAACGTTATAATTAGTATAATTACTGTACAACAATAATATTAAAGATTCATTATAACTTTACATAATGCTGTTATCAGACAACAGTTTTTGTTTGTTCTAATCAAATTTTGTCAGCTTATCATAACCACTGTCAATTTCCACATTTCACACAGAACTGGAGTAGATCTAGGTCATATTAGCCTATAGAAATGACACAAGTTTGCAAACTCATTCACAGAATGCAGCCTTTTTTCTGAATAATTTACTGAAAAATATCATCATCACCAATGTAATACAAATTTTCTGCCATAGTAGTAAAGATTTTTAAACAGAACAGAGCTTATTTTACCTTTAAAAAAATATTAAAATTATCGGTGTCGCGAAAATATGTGACAATCGGATTTTTCCTGTTTTCTGAAGAAATATTCACAATTTTGGTTGTTGTGCAAATAGTTGTTTGGAAGTTTATACTTTTTAAATATTTTACCATTGTTTACCACTGGCGATTTAGTTAAGTAGCTTAAAACAAAAAATATATCAAAATTTGCAATTACTGCAATTCACGGTAAATTTTGGGTAAGTCAATATCCAGTTTATCAATTTTAAAACGATTTTTGTGGCTAATTGACGGATATTTGATGGCTATTATAAATGCTGGACAATATCTTTAAAGTACTTATACAATTATACATCTTGCATGTATTTTATCACCTCGGGCAATATAGTTAGCAGCACGTGACCGGTAAAAAGTTGACACTCAATTAAATGCACCCCGCTGGTGTTAATTGGGTCTACTGCATACATTATCGATTTTTACACCTTATATAAACACTGTTGGAAGTAAAAAATAATCGTCAGATTTTGTAGCCAAAATGCAAAAATAATCGCCAATCTTATAAAATAATCGCAAATGGCGACTATGGCGACCGACAGCGTGAGCGCTGTGTCTGTCCATCTGCCCAAACTTAAATTTGGATACTTATGTGGCTAAAGGAACAATACTTTCTCTTTGATGTCATTTCATTCCATAAGGCTTTTATGTGGCTTTTTTTCTTTCTTTGGCTAAAAAGAACAATAGAGTAGTACTGACCGTACTGTCTTGTTAAAACATTCTGTATGAGGTATACCTGCGGCAAGTTAGATTTATCTTAAGTTCTATCTGTGCTAAATGTCTTCATAATTTTCACTGGTGTCGAAGTTGTAGGTAATGTTGTATATTTCAGGACTGGAAGAAGAAGATAGATATAAAGATGCTGTTTTACACATGTATAACTAATTATTACATGGGTAGACAATCGGAGGACCAACAAAAACATGGACAGTGTCTGGCTTATTATACAATAGCACTAGAAAAACTAACAGAATGTGAAAAACTTGCAAAGGTCAGCTATCCAAGAGTTGTTAAATTTTAGTTTTGATTATGTATAACATTTTTGTAGGTAGCTCTTCTGAGCACAACATAGAATGCTCAGATATGATGACATTGACCTTCGTATGTTATATTTTCCCTAGTTATCTACAATTTCTTTAAGCAACATTTTCTCCTAAACTACCTGTTTGATTTTGACACAAATTCACCGAAACGATCCCTGTTTTAAGAGCATATAATCTAATTTCTTGATTTTATTTTGATATTTTCAGAATGAAGGTGTTGAAATTCAAGATTCATTAAGATTTACACATGATGTTGTTGGTGGAAAGTAAGTTATTTTGGATATTTTCAAGGCAGAAAAATGTGTGCAAAAATGGGAGTCCGCTTGTTGGTCAGTCTGTGGGTTAATCACTAAGCCAGTCATCTCCACTGCATGGTTTCTGGACAAAAACTAGAGTTATAATCAAACTTGGTATATATCAGTGTCATGGGGTGTGAAACATTTGCAGCCTGATGGAACTTGAACCAGGGACCCTAGGAATACTGTTATGCATCTGTACCGACTGAGCTGTACTGCAGCTTACACATCTTCTATCCTAAATAGTAAACAGTACTGAAACATGACACACTCCCCCACCATATTTAATTTGACCTCAAATTTCTCAGGGTACATAGCAGCATGAATTTAACAAAATGTCACAGGGTGAGAAAAATGTGCAGTCTGACCGTCCCCTGGACTCAAACCTTGGACCCTCGGAATACTGTTCTGCAGCTCTACTGACTGAGCTATCGGGACACTTACACTGTGACAGCAACTTTATGTGGAAATCCAGGCTAGGGTTGCTTTTGGGTCAACTGGGGTCAAGGTCACTGTTACTAACAATAGAAAAATAGTTTCCAGACAATAACAAGAGTAACTGTCAAGAATGAGATATTGTGTTGTCAAACTTGGTACATGTATATACATGTAGTATGCGTATTTAAAGACCCTGGTTTTTATTCTGTCCTTCATAATATAATAGATGATACTTGATTTTTCAGACAACAGTCGGCAAAGAAGGACAATGACTTTGTTTATCATGATAAAGTTCCCCCAACAGATTCACTACCAGAAGTCAAAGGTACATTTTTTAGTTTACCCGAGTACATTTTGTATGTTTTGGACAATCATTGTTCATTGATATACACAATTTCTTTAAACAACATTTCTACTAAAACCATATGGTAGAATTGAACCAAATTTCACATAGTGAGTTAATGTGATTCCCCTTTGTCAGACAATGTTCATCTTCAATGATATCTTAGACAACATCTCCTTTCAAACAAATGACTTGATATGAACCTTCCCCTATACATTATAAAATAATAGATGTCTTTGTCATAAGAATAATTAAACACTTTAACTCTTAGCCACTTAGCCATTGAAATACATCAACAAACATGAAATACTGAGGGCATCGAGATTTTCTTGTGTTTCTTCAGCAAATTACACCAAGACTTGTAATAGTTACATTTATTTAGGTTTATTTGTTGTTCTAAGGTAATAATAAATTTAAACATATATTCTACCAAAAAGATTTAATGAGGAGACAAATCAATGTCAAACATTTTAATTGATTGTAAACAACTTGTTTTGTTTAGCAAAGATCTATGTCATAATTTGTGGTGGTGTTGGTAGTTATCACTCTGAATTACGGCAGTAAGCCACATTGAATTTACCAGAGCATAGATCAGCCACAGTCTCATTCCTAGACAGGCTGTCAAGCAGTTTACCAGTACTGGTTGCCTCCACTTTTACAAGGAACTGATAACTTCTGTACATGTCAGAGCAAAGATATAGTGCAAAGGACAGGCAAAGGTGGGAATTGAATTCAGAACGCTTGATTCACCTTCCAATGCTCTACCTGTTGAGCTAACTTGACAGCTCTGTGATACTTGATTCTGTTTATTTTTTTCAGGTGCTTCCTTGGTGAAGGGTATACCGTTTAATCCAAATGATCCGGAAATTTCTGGCCCAGATATCTTCAATAAACTTGTACCTATGTCAGCACATGAGGCTGCTTCTCTTTACAGGTAAATATACCTTAACTCTCATTCTGGAGCAGAAGAAACCTTGATACAGAACATTATGTTCAAAAAACTGAATGTTGGCATTTAAATTTCCTATTGACGATGATATTATGAGAAAAACCTGCTTTACTAAATGTCACAGGATGAGAAAAGCCTAACCAGGTGTGCAGCCTAACCAGGACTCCAACACAGGACCTTGGGAATACTGTTTCGCAGCTCTACCTACTGAACTAAGAGGCCACTTACCCATCTTCTTCCCTCAATAGTGAACAGTTCAGAACCGTGACACAAAGACCACCTTTCAACAAGATAATTATTCTTGGTCTATTTCCAAAAATGAATTTCCATGTCTATTTCTAAAAGACAAGGCTATTTTTAAGGGTATTTTTCATGGTGAGCTGTCCTACTCACACTGGCTATGTTGTAGATTTCAGCTCAAAGGGCTTTTGTGTAGTAAAACATTTTTATTATAGCCCCCAGGTTTCCTTTGGGGTCATTTGGGTCAAGATCAAGATCACTAATCCCAAAAATAGATTTGTACAGTTTTGTAGCTGTAACCTTTATCTATTGATAGATGTCTTTTGTATTTGGTAGGAACATAAATTGAGAATTTCTCTACCTTTGGATGGAGTTAGGGGTCAGTTATGTCCAGGTTGCCAATGCTAAAAATAGAATTTTATACTTTTGCTCATGCAGCCTTTATTTATTGACAGATGTCATTCATATTTAGTAGTGAGATAACTTGCATGGTTTTCTTCCTTTGGATACCAATAATGGTTGTCTTGAATTCATATACATGTATATTTGATAAACCTTTATTAGTAAGTTAAATATTTTCCCACTTTTTCAAATAGGAATAACATTTCAACTAATATTTTTTCACAAGAATAATAGGTCATGACTCTGTCAAGTTATGTAAACAGTTTTGTTTTTTTTCATTTTGCCTGTCCATAACCAAGTGAACCTTTTTTTGAAAATTTGTGACTGACAAGAATCTGGGCCAGGTGCATTTGTGTTTACCAAACATGTAAGGGGTGGTCTAGTGGTTAAGGTGTCTGTCTCTTAATCCGGAGATCATGGGTTCAGGCCCTACTTGGGTCACAACAATGTTTCTTCATATGACACCAGTACTGGTTGGTTCCAGGAAGCGGACTCGAAAGTGATTAATATAAGTTGCAAGAACTTGTTTCGCAATCCAGCTTAAATAAATATGTTTAAACCAAACCAAACATGTTCTTGTTTACTATAACTTTTTTATTTATTAAGGTAATTACACATTAGTAATTGTTGTCATACATTGTCTCTCACCAATTATTAAGAACCTGTGGGATTAGAAGCCAGTCACTTGTGGAGAAATTGATAATTACGTTCTTGTTTTCATGAGATTTGTATTACATTTACAGTGAGGAGAAAGCTACTTTGTTAAGGAGATTGGTGTCAGAGATTCAAGAAAAAAATGAGGAACTCAAGTAAGTAGAATGTATTACAATATATTTCCATGGGACACATAGGTGTGCAGTTAATCATCACTTATCTGATATTTTCAATCTTCAAAATCTCTGGGACCTGTGGAATGAAACCATTAAACTAACCATTAAAACCTAGGAATTTCAATCTTTGTATGTAGATGCATAATCAATAATTAGTTCTACCTGCTGCACCTATTTCAGGTCAAAAGGTTATAGGTCACTTTGAACATTAAACTGGCCATTCAATCAAAATTCATTGACAGAGAAACTTCAAATTTTGTATGTAGACACACCTAGATGAGTTCTACCGGCCATACTCATTTTTGTCAAAAGGTCAACAATTTTGTCAGAAGGTTAAAGGTCAGAGTGACATTTGTATTATATATTTATTTAGAAATTTGGCAGTTTACTATCCAACACCGATAAAGGTTAAGCCTGCTGCTCCTTGGAAAGGCTCTGTGATTATAAAACTTTTTTCTGAGTTCTGTCTCAAATCTCACGATTTTCATTGGTCAATGAACATTCTATGGCAGTTTCAGACCAATCAAATAACTGAGACCTGGATTTAAGCTTTGAGAACTTCTTGATAATCTTATTGTTAATCAAATTGTTAATCAAATTGTTTATCTATATAGTCAGTACCTGGCATCTTTACAACTGGATCAAACATCACTAAACCCAGAGCCTGAACGGTTACCCCAACAGCTTCTAGAGAAATGTGCCGCCCTCAGTGTAAGACCTACAGCAATAAAGGAGCTAGTTGATTCAATGACAGGTAGTATTTTCCAACAACTTTGTGAATCTCAAACAATTATTTTACTACAATAAAAAACTAAAACAAATGTTAATGGTCAGGTATATTTTTTACTGACAAGAATCTGGCCTGCAGACATGAATTGTGTTTACTAACCAAATGTTTGTAATCTTCTTTCATATTGTTTTGAAAGGTATGTTGGTCTCCAAACATAATAATGTTATTTTTGTTATATTTGTGTAGTCTTTGTCATTCTAGTGCATTGATATTGTGTAAAACTCTACTTATTTCTATTACAGCTGTTTCGAATGTAGCCACAGAAGTAGATTGTGGCATCAAAGAAATACAACAAACACTGCAGGAGGAAAGCACAGCTGAGTTAGAATTTCAGGTTAGTTCAGCTATTACTCTGGAATTGTTTTAAAGGCACATTCTGCCTCAGAAACAGATAATTTTTGCTTCTTTAGAAAGGGCAAACATGAATTCTATAATGTTAAATTAATGGTTCTAGAGCATGTTAGATGCTTATTTCCTGAAGAAAGTAGTGCTAAATGTAAAATAATTTGTCATTAAATTAGCAAAATGTAAGAAAAGTAGTATTTTGACTTCTGTACAAAATACTAAATCACTATAACTGTATTAAAAAGCAACAGAAAAAAAGGATGGTTAAGGTATTTTGCCAATGAATAACTTTAGAAAATTTAGAAGTACAGTGTACATAAAAAATATAAAGCTTTGGAGAAATAAAAATAATGTCATTCCTGGGGTATAAAGACCTTTAGGCATAACCACATCTGTATTTGAGGAGGACTTAATACAAAACAAATACTCAACAACTATCCTTACTGCATAGTTCGATTTAGACAACAATATGTTTATTCGATTTAGATATGACCTTGACCTTTAAATGATGTTGACTGGGTCAAATGATTGAATTTTTCTTATATTTTCTGAATTTTGTCATATTTTTATGGAAATGATTCATACTTGGACAAAACAACAAGTGTGACTAGATAGTCACATTTACTGATAAATTTTTTTTATCTTATTTTTATTTTTTGTGTAGGATATGTTTGGAAAGAGAAACCCCAATGCTATACTATCAGATATAGCACAAGAGTGTGCCAGGTTGGAGGAAGGTCACAAAAAGGGAAGCCAGTCAAATGCAGACCTGCATAAAGCGATGAATACTCATATAAATAATCTAAAACTACTCAGTAGTCCATTAGAGGATTTACAGAAACTGTTGCCATCTGTAGATAAAGACAGAGGTATTATAATTTTTACACTTGACACTTCATAGACAGAAGTACAGTTATTTACATTTCATAAGCTCACATGATCACATGGTGCTCGTGCTGAGATTTTTGCATCATTGGCATACCATCATTATGTCTCTAAAAATTATGTTTCCCAGTATGTTCCGCTTCACAGCACAAAATGGCCGCTAGAGCTGAAAATAGAAAAGTCTTGTCCTGCTTTCACAGGTCAAAGCGCTTGTGGGACTTAAATGCCACTGTTCCATTCTTAGAGTACATACGTGGGAGACATATGTTTATGTTCTAGTTTGACGTTGTTGTCTTCATTAAATTTGGCCTTCTATTATAGAATACCCTTGATGGTAATGCTTCAAAACTAGGAATTATTGTTACAAAACTCTTCTTATAAGTCTTGACAAAATTGAAACCCTTTTATCCCTCACCCAAATGGGGTGCAAGAAGCATTTGTTCCAACTGTATTGTTATTGTTACAGACCAAGAGAGTAGTGATGTGATAAAACAGTTGAACAATTTACTGGCGAAGATTGATGAGATGAGGAATCAGAGAGAAACCCTCGAGGAACAGCTGAGGAAAGAAGTCCTTGAAGATGATATAACAGGGGTACTCTGTAAACAAGAAAATATCAATAGAGAGGTAATTAAATAAAAAAATGTATTGTTTATGGAGTGGACAATATAACAGGGGTACTCTGTAAACAAGAAAATATCAATAGAGAGGTAATTAAATAAAAAATTGTATTGTTTATGGAGTGGACAATATAACAGGGGTACTCTGTAAACAAGAAAATATCAATAGAGAGGTAATTAAATGAAAAATTGTATTGTTTATGGAGTGGATGATATAACAGGGTTACTCTGTAAACAAGAAAATATCAATAGAGAGGTAATTAAATTAAAAATTGTATTGTTTATGGAGTGGACAATATAACAGGGGTACTCTGTAACAGAGAAAATATTAATAGAGGTAAATGGATAAAAAAGTTATATTGTTTATGGAGTGGATGATAAAACAGGAGTACTCTGTAAAGAAGAAAATATTAATAGAGAGGTAAATGGGGAAAAAAGGTTATATTGTTTATGGAGTGGATGATAGTACAGGGGTACTCTGTAAACAAGAAAATATTAATAGAGAGGTAATTGAATAAAAAAAATTGTTTATGGAGTGGATGATATAACAGGGGTACTCTGTAAACAAGAAAATATCAATAGAGAGGTAATTAAAAAAAATTGTATTGTTTATGGAGTGGATGATATAACAGGGGTACTCTGTAAACAAGAAAATATCAATAGAGAGGTAATTGGGGGAAAAAATTGTATTGTTTAAGGAGTGGAAAATATAACAGGGGTACTCTGTAAACAAGAAAATATCAATAGAGAGGTAATTAAAAAAAAATTGTATTCTTTATGGAGTGGATGATATAACAGGGGTACTCTGTAAAGAAGAAAATATCAATAGAGAGGTAATTAAAAAAAAATGTATTCTTTATGGAGTGGATGATATAACAGGGGTACTCTGTAAAGAAGAAAATATTAATAGAAAGGTAATTGAATAAAAAAAATTGTATTGTTTATGGAGTGGACAATATAACAGGGGTACTCTGTAAAGGAGAAAATATTAATAGAGGTAAATGGATAAAAAAGTTATATTGTTTATGGAGTGGATGATATAACAGGGGTACTCTGTAAAGAAGAAAATATTAATAGAAAGGTAATTGAATAAAATAGTTATATTGTTTATGGAGTGGATGATATAACAGGGGTACTCTGTAAAGAAGAAAATATTAATAGAAAGGTAATTAAATAAAAAATTGTATTGTTTATGGAGTGGACGATATAACAGGGGTACTCTGTAAAGAAGAAAATATCAATAGAAAGGTAATTAAATAAAAAATTGTATTGTTTATGGAGTGGACGATATAACAGGGGTACACTGTAAAGAAGAAAATGTCAATTGAGAGGTAATTGAATAAAAAAGTTATATTGTTTATGGAGTGGACGATATAACAGGGGTACACTGTAAAGAAGAAAATGTCAATTGAGAGGTAATTGAATAAAAAAGTTATATTGTTTATGGAGTGGACGATATAACAGGGGTACTCTGTAAAGAAGAAAAATATCAATGGTGAAGTAATTGGGGGAAAAAATATATTGTTTATGGAGTGGTCATTGGACTTAAACTAATAAAAAGAAACTTTCTTCACCTCATAAAAGATTTGTTTTATAGAAACATTTTCATACAAGCTCAGATGTCTTCAGTCATTTTATAGTATGACCTTTGTATGTCTGTCTGTCTGTCCTTCTGTTAGTATCGTAACTAGATAACTATCAGGTGTACCGTCTTCATACTAAGTAGTAGGGAGGTTGGTCCAGTAGATGACCCCTATTGACTTTGAGGGAAAAGTTCAAGGTCACAGTAACAATGGAAAACTTTGTCCAATCAATACCTCGTAACTTAAGATTAAGAAATGTGCTTGGTTTTTGAGTTTGGTATTTCCCATGACCAGTACATGACCCAATATTGACTGATGTCAAGGGTCAAAATTACAGTGGCAATAAGTGTAAGATCTTTATCTGATCTAAAACTGAAGATGGAGTAAGCTAAAGTTTGTAAACTTTTGATTTATAACAATTTCTTATTACTTGTAAATCTTAAGTATAGTTTAGATAAACAATGTTTGAGATAAATTTCATGAAGTTGCTTATATTTTTATTGAAAGATTGAAAGGAAAGGTTATATACGATTCCCCCCCCCCATCCCCCAAAAAAGTATATTGGCCAACCTTTGTGGTGCTCTTCACCATACTTTTGGTTACATTTGTTTTAGTTCACTTGAGCTTTTGTGATGGCAGTCAGTCCAAAAAGTGGCCCTGTCCTTAGTGTCACTTAGTGTACATAGACTTGCATTATAAAACACACTTAATTCTTCTTGTGTGAAATTACAATGCCAAGAGCTTTGATATTTGCCATGTAATATATTGTGGAGATATATATTTATATAGATACAATGTCATATAGACTTGCATTTAATGTTCCAAAGAAATACATGTATAATCAATGTATATTACAGGTTTTATTTTCGGAACAACTTAAGAAGCATGATAAGACATCTGGGGTTATAAGACAGAATCTTGCTGCTCAGAATAACATACTGAGAGCCCTGACTGATGCTAATGCTAAATATGCTACAGTTAGGAAGGCTACCAGTGAGGCCTTATCCAGGTAAGTCATTTTTTTGATATATTTATTACCTCCCTTTAATCGAAGTTTAATTACAAGCATATTTAGTACAATTGAATATTTGTGGTATAAATACAAGAATATGTTACAAGTAGGAAGGCTACCAGTGAGACCTTATCCAGGTAAGTCACTTTTTTGAACAAAAATACTTATTTTTTCCTGTTAATAGAAGTTTTATTATATGCATATTCGGTTCAATTAAATAATTGTGATATAAATTCAAGAATATGCTTAATATGCTACAGTTAGAAAGACTACCAGTGAGTAAGGCTCCCACGTTTACAATTTTTTGTAAACGTTTACACGATTGCTAAGAACCGAAACGATACCGTTTAAACGGTGGTACCTCTATGTACTATACACACCATGTATTTGAGTCACCAAATGATGTATTTCTTTCTATTCTTTATACATGTACAAATAAAGAATGTGCAGGGCTCATCACGATTGAGTCAGCACACATTTTTTGCATTGTAACCCCCTTTTTTACCAAAAATGTATTATGTCACGAGCAATTTTGCACCGTAATGCTGTGTGGAGGGTTGTAAACACCTATTTTCCGTTTGTTTACTTTGGAATAAACCACTAGAATTGATAAAATCCATGATTACAGGCAATGATTAAGAAATTGTATGGTCATTTCGATTAAACGGTAAACAATATCGTAAACGTTTATGAATGAAAATCGAAACGAATCCGTTTAAACGTGTAATCGTGGGGGCCTTACCAGTGAAGCAATATCCAGGTAAGTAATTAGCTCTACCCAGGAGTGATATCATTCTTGAATCTTTGATTTCCTGAATGGTACTGCTTTAAGCAGCAAGTGTCCAGAATCAGGCTAATTTTCATGAAAATTTTGAAAATGTATTAAATAAAGCACCCCTTACGCTCTGAGTTCAAATCACAATAAGCACTTTGGATTTTTATGCCCCCACAATGTGGGAGCATATAGCGTTGCACTTGTCCGTCCGTCCGTCAGTCCGTCCGTCCGTCAGTCCGTACGTCCCGAAATCTTGTGAACGCAACTCCTCTTAAACCGGATGGCAGATTTTGCTTAAACTTACAGGGATGAACAACCTTAATGTGTAGATGGTAGTAAAGGAAGGAATTTTTTCGCTGCAACAAAATTTAACAGAATTATGGCCCTTTGTTGATTTTTTTCACTAGATACTATGTAGAAATTTTGTGAACGCAACTCCTCTTAAACCGGATGGCAGATTTTGCTTTAACTTACAGGGATGAACAACCTTAATGTGTAGATTGTAGTAAAGGAAGGAATTTTTGCTGCGACCAAATTTAACAGAATTATGGCCCTTTGTTGATTTTTAGCTCGACTTTTCTATGAAAAGGGGAGCTATCCTACTCGCCCCGGCGTCGGCGTCGGCGTTGGCGTCGGCGTTGGCGTCACACCTTGGTTAAGTTTTTCGTACCACCCCACTTTATTTCAGAAGTATTACAAGTATGGCTTTGAAACTTACCATACTTGTTCACCATCATAACCTCCATCTACAGACAAGAGTACATAACTCTGTCAAGGTTTTTTGACAGAATTATGGCCCTTTTTTTTGACTTAGAAAGTGTATTGAGCTTGGTTAAGTTTTTTGTACCACCTCACTTTATTTCAAAACCATTGGAGGTATTGCTTTGAAACTGACCATACTTGTTTACCATCACGACCTTCATCAACAGACAAGAGGACATAACTCTGTCAAGGTTTTTGACAGAATTATGCCCCTTTTTGACTTAGAAAATACATTGAATATGGGTAAAATCCACTTATTGCCTTAACCCTTTGAGATATTGCTTTGAAACTTTTAATGCTATTTCACATCATTACCCCCATCTGTACGCAAGAGAAGGTAACTCTGTCAAGGATTTGTTTTAAAAATTAAGGCCTTTTATCGACTTAGAATCTTGGTTAAGTTTTTAGTACCAGTCCACTTTTTGACTGAACTGTTTGAGATATTAATTTGAAAGTTGGAATACTTGTTTACAATCATGATTCCCAAACATGTCCAGGAGAAGGTAATTCTGTCAAAGATTTTATTTGAATTATGGCCCTTAACTGTCAATGTTTTGTATTATAGGCAAGCACTAAAAAACTTAAAAAATCTAAAAAAATTCATTCCTATCCACTTGTTCACTTTACCATAAATTATGTCATATAAACATTGCTGTAATATTCAAGGGTATCAAACAACTAGTTCACTTTAAAAATACAGAGATTCTTGTATTGCCTTTTACTGCAAAAACTTTTTTTATTGGCAAGCAATAAAAAAGTCGAGCGCGCTGTCTTACGGACAGCTCTTGTTTCACTATATACTATATAGAAATTTTGTGAACGCAACTCCTCTTAAACCGGATGGCAGATTTTGCTTAAACTTCCAGGGATGAACAACCTTCAGGTGTTGATGGTAGTAAAGGAAGGAATTTTCGCTGCGACCAAATTTAACAGAATTATGGCCCTTTGTTGATTTTTTCACTATATACTATGTAGAAATTTTGTGAATGCAACTCCTCTTAAACCGGATGGCAGATTTTGCTTTAACTTACAGGGATGAACAACCTTAATGTGTAGATGGTATTAAAGGAAGGAATTTTTGCTGCGACCAAATTTAACAGAATTATGGCCCTTTGTTGATTTTTTCACTATATACTATGTAGAAATTTTGTGAACGCAACTCCTCTTAAACCGGATGGCAGATTTTGCTTAAACTGACAGGGATGAACAACCTTCAGGTGTAGATGGTAGTAAAGGAAGGAATTTTCGCTGCGACCAAATATCACAGAATCAGGCCCTTTGTTGATTTTTTCACTATATACTATGTAGAAATTTTGTGAATGCAACTCCTCTTAAACCAGATAGCAGATTTTGCTTAAACTTCCAGGGATGAACAACCTTAATGTGTAGATGGTAGTAAAGAAAGGAATTTTTGCTGCAACCAAATTTAACAGAATTATGGCCCTTTTTTGATTTTTTCATTGTATACTATGTAGAAATTTTGTGAACGCAACTCCTCTTAAACCGGATGGCAGATTTTGCTTAAACTTCCAGGGATTAACAACCTTAATGTGTAGATGGTAATAAAGGAAGGAATTTTTGCTGCGACCAAATTTAACAGAATTTTGGCCCTTTGTTGATTTTTAGTTTTCAACTTGTGGCACATGTAGTCCAAAAAATATTTGACCTAGAGTCATAATATTGACAGAACAGTGGCGTGTGGGGGCATCCGTGTCCTATGGACACATTTCTAGTTTCATTTGAGAAAGCTATCCAGCTAGCTTATGGAGCAACTTGGTTTACAATGGTGCCTGTTGGTGCCTGAAATGATGCATAGAAGGGCACTCGAGGTCTTCCTCCACCATTAAACCTAGAAAGTCGACATAATACCTATACTGTTTCAGTGTGACGTAAAACCCAGTTAAACGACCAAACAAATGATTGATATAGCATGGAGGAGGATATGGATTCATCAAATATGCTTGTTTTTTTTTTTCAGACGGGAACAGACAATCAGAGATTTAATAAATTCATATGATGTTTATGAAGATTTGAAAGCTAAGTCACAAAAAGGATTGGAGTTCTATAAGAAACTAGAAACAAATGTTGGACGTCTGCTCAACAGATGTAGAAATGTGTGCAAAGTCCAACATGACGAGAGACAGAAAATGTACAATAAATATAAACCAAAAGGTAAGACAGCTCTGGGCTGCGTTTCATCGAGAGTCCTAAATCTTAAGTCAGCCTAAGATAACTTAGTCTTAAGTTGGTCCTAAGATTAAAATTGAGACAATTTTGCGTTTCAAAGAAAGTCTGAAAATTGGTCCTAACTTATGAATCCTTTATTTATGACCAAAAACAGTCTAGGAGTGTTTTAAAGAAATCCCTGGTCTTGCAAAAATAAGAGATATCTTAAAAAATAAAGATAAGCAGCATAAATTTAGTACCTGGAAAATGCTTCTAATATTCAGAATATTGTCAAAGCTGAGTGAATAATTTAATATCAATGTTTTTTTCATAACATAATATGTTATCAATTTTACCGTGACTCATAAATGACCTTGACCTTGAAGGACAAATATGTTGTAATTTAGCAGATTTTGCTGTGATTTGAAAGTATTGAATGTCTTCATACTTAAGCACAAGTTTTACTGTATAGTAAAAAATTAGAAAATCTTTTTTTTTATAACCACACAGGCTAACCCTTAGATATTTAGCATGAAGCATTGTCTAGTAGACATCTACCTACATTGGTCAAATTATAGCCTTGGGGTCAAAATAGGCCATGCCGCAGGGTCACAGTTTTTTCATTTTTGCATAAAATATTCTCCTGCAAATCTAAAATAGCTATAGCTTAGATATTTGCCAAGTACTATTGTCTTATGAACTTTTATCAAGATTGTTCAAGTTATTGTCCTGGGGTCAAAATTTTGGGGTAGGTCATGGGTTTTCTCTAAATCTATATACAGTTAACTCTCAGGGGGACTGCCAAATTAATATCATTATGTCAGGATATCTTTGAATAGGAAAGTCAACAATTCACAAATGCAATCTTGTTCTTTTCTAAAGGTGAATTATTGTAATTAATGTTTTTTTAATTTTTAGTTTCAGCCCCTGCTCCTGTGAAACCAACTGTACCAAAGGCAGTACCAGTAGATAATTCTGACATTGTACAAGAAATACCTTCTGTATCTCACCCACCAGCACACACGATGGCAGCCATGTTTGATGGGCCTAAATTGAAAGATTATCTCCCTTTCATGAAGGTAATAAAATAAAGAACAAGTTCACAGAATCATCTATATGATTACATGATGATTTACTTGTTTAGCTCACAGGAAGATCTAGTCACATACATGACAGTAATCCTGTTTTAAAAAAGGACCATCAATTTTTTCTCAAGATAGTATATGTGTTCGGTTCACAGTACTATTCATTGGCTTACAAGATGGTATAGCCCGTTCGTGCCTGAAATAATGCACGGAAGGGCACCTGAGGTCTTCCTCCACCAGTAAAGCTGGAACGTCGCGATATGACCTATTCTGTGTCGATGTGACGTAAAACCCAAAACAAACAAGATGGTGTACTTATTCTGCTGAAATTAACACTATATGCCGATAAGTCAGTATAGTATATTAAATCAGCTCACAGTACCATCTGCTTCCCAATGGATAGAGCTTAAGTATTTGGCATAAAACATCATCTTGTAGATCTCTACTAAGATTGCTCAAATTATGGCCCTTGGGTCAAAATTGGTCATTTATTTTCCTGGTATGTTAAAGTTTAACCTTTAAAATTCTTCTTCACCGGAACCACAAGGGCTGGAGCTTAGATATTTGTCATAAAACTTCGTCTAATGGATCTTGACCAAGAATTTTCAAGTTATGGCCAGTGTGTCAAAACTTCACCTGCCCAGGGGAAGTGGGGGTGCGGGTCTTTGTTTTCCTTATATGAATATTGCAAAACTTCAAAAGATTGAATTGAACTTGAGTTATAAAAAAAAATATTGAAAATTAAATTGTATGTGTGAATTTTGCAACATTTTTTTATGAAATAGATGATCATTTATGAAGATAGTTTTCTTTGAAATTTTAAAATAAATACTTACTAAGGTATTTTATTGGTCATGATTTTGGAAGATGATATTTATTTTGTTGTTTTAAGGGTAAGTTCATTAAACATTGTGTTTAAGCCAACTTTTGCAAAGATTGTTGTATGAAGGAGCTATCATGAAGTATTAAACAAAACACAATCTCATTTCAGCCTAAAACATTTGGGAAGAAGGATGGTTCCCCACCCATTTCTAAAGCTCATCCTAATGTACAAGATTTTGTGTCACAAGGTGGTTCCCTGCCTGGTAGTGGTACAGCTTCCCCTGTACATATACCTCCTATGCCCAGCAGTGTGCCAGCTAGTCCAGACCATGTTAGGTAAAGTATGATTACATCATTTGAGCTGCGTCACAACAAAACCAACATAGTGCATTTGCGACCAGCATGGATCCAGACCAGTCTGCGCATCCACACAGTCTGATCGGGATCCATGCTGTTCACTATCAGTTTCTCTACTTGTAATAGGGTTTGTAAGCGAACAGCATGGATCCTGATTAGACTGCGCGGATGCGCAGGCTGGTCTGGATCCATGCTGGTCGCAAACGCATTACGATGGTTTTGTCATGACGCAGCTCATTTGTTGATTTTTAGCCAAAAATTCTATAAATGATTCCAGTCTGATGCATGAGTAGGTCACAGGAGTTAAAAATAGTCTTCAAAAATAGAATCTTTAAAATCTCCTCAGATAATATGTCAGATGGTAGATGTTTTGCATGCAACATCACCTTGGGACCCTAATTTGATGACCCTGATTAGAATTTTCAGACTATTCAAAGCTATTTCTTAGCTCCACTTTTTGAGAGAAAAAAATGGAGGTATTATCATACCCCACCTTTTTGGTTAAGAATTTGTTTATGATCATTAACTTCAAAACGTATAATGCCATAACAATGAAACTTCATAATTGATTTTGCCTTGATGAGTTCTACCTGTGACACTGAATAAATGGATCTCCTAACTAATTTAAAGATTAGTGTTGATTACTTAAAATTAATTTGCATTTTGGTGTGTATTGCCCTGCATATGTGGTGCTCTTGTTATGTTATCAGATAATGTTATTTAGAATATATGTATTCAATGAATTTCAGGCATAAATTTGATGGAAGGCTTGGTCCAAATTATCAAGCCACATCAAGAGCTGTACCTGGGCAACAAGATTCTTACCTCACTCAAGGACATCTGTATCAGCCTGGCCTACCTTCGGATGAAGGTCAAACTGCCAGAGGGATTGGAAAAAACTTGTCTCAAAATATCACTGATCAAACTGTATATGAACCTGAATCTTTTTACCAAGGACAAATAGGTCAAGGGCTAGAAGGATATAGAGATTATGGTCAAATGCCAGGTGAGCTAGATATTTCACAACCACCATCCTCACAATCTGACTATGTTCCCTTAGATCAGAGATGGAAAAAAGACAAACCAGTGACTCCTCTGTCAGCTTATACACCACAAGATCAAAGACCAGTTGTTTCAAGGTCGCTGAAGCCCAGTGCTGGTCGAGGCTTGCCAACACATATACCACAGCAGTCGGCTATGAATCAAAATCAGCAGAATTTCTATGCCCAGAATTTACCATCTGCAAGTCAAGATTTTACATATGGGCAACAAGGGGCATATCAAAATCAAGGTCAAAATGTTACATTAGCACCTCAGCCTGGAAACCAAGGACAGATACAAACAAACCAGGCACAGATGTTTTCGCCTCATCAACCTGTACAGAGTGTACCTGGTAATCTGGGTTTATCACAAATGGCAGACGCTATACCTCCTTCTTCAATGTCTTATACAAGGGATATCACTAACACTGTTTCATCAGTCAGTGGCCCAGTGCTTTCTCCTGGAAATGAGAATGAAAACTACAGAAATATTCCTCAAGGTAACCTTGTATCCCAAGGACAACAGCAGTTTGGTTACTATCCGGGTCAAGGTCAAGAACATACAAGTTCACAAAGATATAGCAGTGGACAAGTTAACAGGCAAGCACAATCTCCACAAGTACCACGACATACACAATCTGTTCATCAGCAAGTGCAGCAACCTTCAAGTCAGTCATTTCATGCTCAACCTGGTCTAAATACACAATTTCAGCATCCTGAACAAAGTCAGCACTCTAACACAAGGACCAATCAGTCTTTCAGCCAACAAACTGGTCAACCACAACAAGATATGGGACAGAGTTTTCAGTCTGTTCCCCAGCAACAGCCAGAAGGTCAAGGTCCTAAATTTCAACCTACTCCACATATGGATCAAGGTAAATCTATTCTACCTTCTTCACAACAAACTCAAACCCTTCCACCAAATGTACAGCAGCAACAGATAGGTCAGGGTCAAATGAGACCGTATGTTCCCCAACAACAACCCGGTCAAGGTCAGGTTTTACAGCAGGGGTCACATCAAGGTCAATATAGCCAGCCCCAGTACAACCAGCCCTTACCAGTATCTAGTCACAGTCAAAACATGCAGGCTGTTGTTCAAGGTTTCCATCAACAAGGGAATCAAGGTAATTATGATCAAGGACAAACAGTACCGTTTAATCAAGATCAACATTTACAAGGTCAGCCACAGCAAGCTTTTCAGCAATATCCACATGGTCAAGGTCAAATAGGTCATCAGAATCAATTAATGAATCAGGCTGGACAGCATCCAGTCACAAGTGTACCACAGGCACAACAGCAAATTGCTGCACAACAAAATATACCACAACAGCCTCAGAATTATCAACCAAGATTAAATCAAGTTCCACAATCAAGCCAAGTCCAGACAGGATATTCTGGGTCAGTCAGTGCATCTGGTTCACAAGCTGTTGCGTGGCAACCAGTAGTACAGCAAAACATACAGACTTCCCAGCAACCTAAACAAAAGAATTTTTCTCAAACACAGTACTCATCTCCTGCCAGTTCAGGTCCACAGTTTTCTACACCAAGCTCTTCATTGGCACAACAACAAAATTTACCAGTGTCATTAAACAGTGGTCAGCAAGCACCTTTTCAAGGTCAACAATTTATACAGCCTCAGTTACAGCAAGGTCAGTTTGTCATGCAGCCAGGTCATTCCTCTCCTGCCAATTCTGCTGCAATTACTAATTCATCTCAGCAAAATTTACCAGGTCAGCAATACAGAGGTCAGCAAATGAGCATAACACCCCAGCCTCAACAAAGTGGAATGCAGCCTCAGTTAATGGTTTGAGTTCCCGGCTGTTGGGGGATTCATTTAAAATTTCCCGGCCCCCTTTTTTTTTCCCAAAAACAGGCAACTCTGACCAAGGACAGTTCTCCCAAAGGGCAGTTTAAATTTTGTCACAAGCCCCCAAACCCTTTTTTGAGCAAAGTCATTTAAATTTCCCAGTCAAAAATATGGGAAAATTCTTCAGCTCCGGAGTACAAAATACCAGGTTATTTAGAAAAAACCTTGTGAAATAGAAATAACTCAGAACCTTATTGCACAAGGAATGACAAGTCAAAGTCAACAGATTGGTCCTATACCAGTCAGTCAGATGTCACAAGGCTATTCACAAACCCAGTTTTCAACCAGTCAACCCCAGCAAGTATATACCCAAGGGCAACCTGTTCAATTAAGACAGCAACAAGAGCAAGTAACTGTTAATAAACAACAAATACAAAGTGGTTTTGACCAGACTGTGCCTCAGCTCCCGTATGGACAACAAGGACAAATTAATAATCTTTCTCAATATGGTCAAGGAACCAGTCAGTATATTCAGCCTGGTCCCTTGTCCCAAGAACAGCAACATCAGCAACAAGGACTTACTTTACAGCCACAAGTTTATAAACCACCTATTCCATCAAGTGTAGGCAGTCTACAACCCCAGCAAAATTTTAGTTCATCAAATCAAGGTCAAGATCAAATCTTAAAACCTGCCCTTCAACAGCAGCCAGTCCAAAGTCAACAGCAACCAGTCTCACAAGGTTACCAGGGTGTGAAAAAAATTGCCTGGAAACCCACCAAACAAGGACAAAACAAAAAACCAAAAAAACCCAATCATTTCCAAAATTTTAAACCCCAACCAGGCCCTTTTTAAAAAATCAAAGGGAAATTTCATTTTGATATTTGATTTATGCATTCTAATATTACAACTCCATAATTTTTAGCATAGCTAATAGGAGACATAGGAAACATATTTTGTAAAATGTACATGTACGAGGGATGATCAAAAATAAACAGGACTGGGACTGTCAATTGAACAATTTTCATCATATCACTTATTGTTATGTATCACACTTAATCGGAAAACAATATCTGTAAACTGATGCTATATCTAATCTGATATCGCAAATAGCTTGTCCGTAACAGCGAATTTAAAAACCATGGTAACGCACACCCGGCGCAGTGCGTAAATTTGCGCTGACATCAGGCGCTATATGATGGGTATATTTTACAATATGGCGTTTTTAGCTCGACTTTTCTATGAAAAGGGGAGCTATCCTACTCGCCCCGGCGTCGGCGTCGGCGTCACACTTGGTTAAGTTTTTCGTACCACCCCACTTTATTTCAGAAGTATTACAAGTATGGCTTTGAAACTTACCATACTTGTTCACCATCATAACCTCCATCTACAGACAAGAGTACATAACTCTGTCAAGGTTTTTGACAGAATTATGGCCCTTTTTTGACTTAGAAAGTGTATTGAGCTTGGTTAAGTTTTTTTGTACCACCTCACTTTATTTCAAAACCATTGGAGGTATTGCTTTGAAACTGACCATACTTGTTTTACCATCACGACCTTCATCAACAGACAAGAGGACATAACTCTGTCAAGGTTTTTGACAGAATTATGCCCCTTTTTGACTTAGAAAATACATTGAATATGGGTAAAATCCACTTATTGCCTTAACCCTTTGAGATATTGCTTTGAAACTTTTTAATGCTATTTCACATCATTACCCCCATCTGTACGCAAGAGAAGGTAACTCTGTCAAGGATTTGTTTTAAAAATTAAGGCCTTTTATCGACTTAGAATCTTGGTTAAGTTTTTAGTACCAGTCCACTTTTTGACTGAACTGTTTGAGATATTAATTTGAAAGTTGGAATACTTGTTTACAATCATGATTCCCAAACATGTCCAGGAGAAGGTAATTCTGTCAAAGATTTTATTTGAATTATGGCCCTTAACTGTCAATGTTTTGTATTATAGGCAAGCACTAAAAAACTTAAAAAATCTAAAAAAATTCATTCCTATCCACTTGTTCACTTTACCATAAATTATGTCATATAAACATTGCTGTAATATTCAAGGGTATCAAACAACTAGTTATTTTTCTCTTTTTGTACTTGAAATTAAAATCAGTAGTATATGCATATTTCACATTTTATCTCGCCTATTTGATTGGTGGACATTGTTCACTTTAAAAATACAGAGATTCTTGTATTGCCTTTTACTGCAAAAACTTTTTTTATTGGCAAGCAATAAAAAAGTCGAGCGCGCTGTCTTACGGACAGCTCTTGTTAGATTTTAAAATACGTCAAAACGTCATATGCCGTATCTTTGACGTTGTCAGAAAACTTGAATTCATTTAAACCATATTTATATTTGCAATCACAATTCAAACGTCACTTGTTAAAGAAAAACTTGCGCTAAAAGTTTGTCATCCGAATGTCTCGAAAATCGATCAATAAGAAAATTATGTCAAAAGTAAGGCGAGAAACTGTTTAAATCGAAAAAAAAAATATTATGGCTACCAAGGGAAAAGATCCAAAAAGCCATAACATAGTTTTTGATAAGCATAATGATTAAGAAAGAGTAATAGAGAATTGGAAAACAAGTTATGGAAAGGCAAATAAGAAAAAAAATTCAAGGACATTGGTGACGTCAATCGCCCAGACGTTCAAAAATGACAGTCGATTGACTGCGGAAATTGTCAACTATGTTCGACAGTAGCTAAGAGACGGTTCAGTCAACATTGAGGGTTTTGAAATGATAATTGCTTATGTATTAATTACATATATCATATTTTTGGTTCACAATTGTATAAATTATTTTATTCTTTTACGTAAGAGTCTAATGGAGAACTTGTGTCAACAATTTAACAGTCAGGGTTCAAAATCGATTATGCGTTTTATTAATAGCAATTTTGTTCTTAGTTGTATTATTTTTTATTTTCTCGAATGTATGCATGATATATTATCATTCAGAAACATTGTATCAATGAAAGACATAATATTGTTTATTGCATGTGCGATTTGTCCAGCAATCAAGTTACAGAAGGAAATAACAGAAGTTTGCGTCATTACAGGAGCTCTTTATCATCATCCATTCTATTACAATACAATATGATACCGACTTGTACAGAGATATATATAGGCAGTCGATCCGCCGCCATCAACAACATGTGGAACACGTATTGGCCTACTTCGTGAATGAGTAAAAAGCTGCTCCGTTAAAGACAATACGCTTGTGACGTCGTTAACGTCAATTTTAAAGTTATACCGTGCGCCGCATTGCTTTACATGTGCATGCCAATAACAGCATAACTTTTTTATTTGTTAATATTTCATGTTGGTATTTTTTGTATCATTTAGGGGATAGATTCCGATTTATGTTCCATGTGTTTTTATGTAAATGCTTTTAACAGGCAAAGAATGATCTACAAAGTCCGGGTAATTTTTGATCATCCCTCGTATATGTGTCAGCAAATAAAAACTAAAAGAATTTTACTGATCTAGTAATATTTTGAGAATACTTTTGTATAATTAGAATCGGTTGTTTTTTATTTGGGGGCGGGGGTATTTTTTTCTTTGAAATTTAGAGCACCAAACTTAATATTAAAATTACTTGTGAAAAGTAAAAAAATGAAGGGGATATAAGAAATGGTCTCATACAGTGTGTGCATAGCTGTCCATCGGCATTTTGTCCATAGCATAACTGCAAAATACTTGAGTGATTTTCTTTAAACTTCATACACTGACCGAGCACATTAGGAGCACAAATGCATTGTGTAAGTACAATAACTCTTCCTTGCCTTCTTTTAGAGTTATTCCCCTTTATTAGATTTACTTGAAAAACTTTGTTGAAGCAAATTTTATTGAGCTTAACTCCTAAAGTACTTGAGAGATTTTCTTCAAACTTATACTCTAGCACAGAACATTGGCAGGAAGTGCAATGTGCAAGAACAATAACTTTACTTTGCCTACTTTAAGGTTCCCCTACAAGAACAAAATGATTAAAATAAGGGGAAGTTTGGACTTTGTTTATATCCATGTCATATGTATCAAAAATCCTTTAGGGATGGTAGAATCAATTGTCCGTATTGCCCACAGCCTGTTCAGACAAGTGAATTTTTCCCAGAATTTACTTTATAAATATTATGCGGACAAGTAAAAAAATGCTTCAGACAAAATGGACAAGTAAGTCAAAATCAGATTTTGCCAGCCCTGATAATATGTATGATTTTTTTGGTTTATTTTTAATTTATTAAACATAGATGTATGACAACTTTCAGATATAACTGTAAGACCAAGTTCACCAATGGAAGTGAAGCCATCTCAACATCCGAGACAGATACCACAACACTCGGCGAGCAGACCAGTTCCTGTCGACAGACAGCTGTCGACAGCTTCATCATTAGATGAAATACTCTCATCAAGTCCAGATGCAAGAACGGAATCTGTAAATAGTGTTTTAGCACCAAAGGTAAGCCATAAAAAGAACTTTTTTTATAGTTAAAAAAAAAAACAGGTTTAAGAACATTGGCATCAAGTTGATAAATTTTAGTGCCTTTATACAGATTAGATAAAGGTTAAAGCAAGACCTATCATTGTGAAAATTCATATGCCCTTAGATCCATATTTTGGACAAGACTATCTTTTTAGCTCTTCTGAGCACAATGTGTTTAGAGGTGAGCTTTTGTGATGGTAGTGCCTTCTTTTTCCACAATTTCTGTAAACAACATACCCCAATAATTCACTGGATGGATTTTGACCAAACTTTACAGGAATGATCCTTACCAGTAGGTGTTCCTCTACAAAAATTATATAAACAGTTCCTTTATGATGTATAAGTAGGTCACAGTGACTGTGACCTACAGACAGGAACTAAAAAAAACCTTAAATATAAGATCTTAAAAAATACAATTCCCAGAGCTTAGATATTTGGTTTGTAGCATTTTCAAGTGAACCTCTAGAAAAGTTATATTAATCATGCCCCTGGAATCGAAATTAGATGAGCCCGGGGTGCACTTGATTTTATAGTAAAATTATCTTTAAAGGCTTTTCCTCAAAATTTACAAGACCTACAGTTGAATTGTATTTTACGAATGAAGCACATTAAAATGATGTCTTTTCAGCACATTAAATAGAGGATATTGAATGAGTGTAAGTTCAATACTGAATTTATTGCACGAGTTAAATAAAATTATATTTTGCGAGCCTCTGGCGAGCATAATATTATTTTATTCAACGAGTGCAATTAATTCAGTAATGAACTTACACGAATTTAATATTCTATTTATCACATACCAAAAATAAAGACCGTTTAAAGTGAAATAAGTCATTTTTCATTGACGCGCCTATAGTATAACGATAACATTTAGCGCGTCTTTACACTATGTTTGTATAACGCTAATGACGTCACGTCAATATATATGCACGGCCGTGCAATACCATATTTACGGAGTCGCAAAATCGGCACGGGTGTGTGATAAAGAATTAAAATGTATGCCTTTGATGATGTCATTTCACCGTTATGAATAAGGTTGTAAATTTATAAGCTATTGTAAGAAAATAGACTGAGATTCAATGACATTGATTTCCATGAAAAATTGTTTTATTTTGGTAAAGCATAAAAAGTGTGATAGATTATGGTAGAATATGCTAGAAAAGACATCTAACAAATGCTTCGTTACCGCAGAATGGACTAGTCCCCTCTAGACCGATATTCCTATCCGAACCGCAGCATGTGACAGATATTATTATTCTTGTTTATCTAGGTATTAACTGCACAGGAGATCCAGCAACAGAAAGAAGACCAATTGAAAAACTCCAGTTGTCAGATTCCACCTAAAGACCCATATAAGGATAAACCTAAATTAGATAAGTTTGTGGCAGAGGTGGAAAAACTTGCCAAATTTATTGAAGGATTTGAGAAACCACTATGTAGTGGACCTACTCCTTTAGACGTAGTGTGGAAGGTAAGTTAGTATGCTTGCAATAACTAGAGATTTTGTTTGTCATCTGATTTTGTTTTTTGCTTCAAAACGAAGCATAAATGTTGAAAAGTGTCCTGTCCAATTCTTCAGGTTTTCACCAAGTTTGTCCCCCTGAAGTCAAAAGACACACAAAACTAGGAACTCTTATTGATGTCCTGGCAAAATTCTTATATATTTCTTTGCTGTAGCATGTATCCGGCTACTTCCTCAAGCTGAATAACTATCTTTTTTTTCCCCAGAAAATGTGTCAAATTCCCCCACTGGTGTATGAAAGTTTGTTTATCACACACATTTTCTTGTTGTAGGAAATGATGGAGGAACAAGACAGAGCTGGGAGACGGCAGAAACTGGCTATAGCTAGATGTTATCCAATGAAAAACAGGGATCAAGATATTATGCCTTGTAAGTGTAAATAAAAAACAAATGTTTGCTTTTTTACAAGGGCTAGGGCTTAGGTATTTGGAATATAACATTGACTATGACTAGTTCTTGGTCAATATTGGCCGAGCCTCAGGGGAGGAGATCATGGGATTTCCCTGTAAACATATAGCAAAATTTGTTTGTAAATATTTTCCTTTAAAACTACAAAAGCTAGAGCTTTGATATTAAAAGCATTAAAAATTGTCAAGTTTACCTCTAGTTATATCTGCTTTTCGTTCATAGTTAACAATATTTATGTTCCTTGTCATTAAAAGTCTCAATAATTAGGTGAGCGAAATAAGGGCAATCATGGCTGTCTTGTATTTTAATGTTTTCTTTTCATTCAGATGATGATTCAAGAGTGTTATTAACAACTTTAAAAGATGATTACATCAATGCAAGTTGGATCAACGTAAGTTTCTTATTTATATTGAAGCTAATCTTGGACATAATGTTTGTGAAAATATAAATACAGTCTAACTTGCCCATGCGACCACGTGTATTAAGCGACTTTTGTCTTAAACGACCACTTTATATTCCCCCCGATCATTTTCACTCTATATTTTTAATGTATTAAGCGACTTTTGCTCAACGCGACCAGCGACCGCTAATAAATCACGTAATTGAGAGCAATCTTTTCATTAAACGACCACTTTAACCTGTCAAGTAATTGTGTTTTTAGAGAACGCCGCCTCGTAATGTCCTAAGTGTCAACAATCAAAACACAACAAATAAATGTGTGAAAAACTCTATTTCCCAAACCGTTTAAGCGTAAGTAAATGAAGTTAAGTATACCCGTGACGTGTATTATCCAATAATATCGATTAAACAATGCAACGCTCCGCCCCTACTGATGTGGTGTATACACTTCGCTTTGTTGACATTTAGACTGCATTGAATTGACCTTGAACTTGATCAGCAAGTTTGTTTATTTCGAGTGAAAAATGCACAACAGAAAAACGTCTTCACTAGTAGGGTTTTTGTGTTGGAGACAAGGAAAAACAACTGAGAAGTTAAACAATTCGGGAAAAAATGTCAAACATGTACGAAATGGATCACAAATGTTTCGTCAATAAATAACAGAAAGTTATTTTTTACATTGGCATCCATTTAGATTATCGAGCGTACTAATTATTCAACACTTATATAAAATGAAGTTGTTTGACATTCCCACCGCATAAGAAAGATGTCATTGGTAAATTTTGACTTTTATGTCATGCTTTGTCTTAAGAGACCATTTCATTAAGCGACCGTTTTGGATGTTTCCCTTGCGCGGTCGCTTAATACAAGTTTGACTGTACAAGCTCTTATTGGTTGTCAGAAGAAATGTAAACATATAAACATTGCTTTGTTTTTTAGCTTGACTTTTTCTAAAAAACATGAGCTATTGCTAAAATAAGGTTGTTTTGTTCCTGTTTCCATCCAGAAACTTTAACATTAGTCATAATTTTTAAGCTCAACTTTTTTTCAAAGAAACAAAATAAAGGTATTATGACAATGTTTGTGTTAGTGTTGCCGCCCGCAAACTTGAAAGTTTAAGTTCTAAATTTTTAAACAAGTTTTCAGAA
Source organism: Ruditapes philippinarum (assembly GCF_026571515.1). Classification (NCBI taxonomy): domain Eukaryota; kingdom Metazoa; phylum Mollusca; class Bivalvia; order Venerida; family Veneridae; genus Ruditapes; species Ruditapes philippinarum. The sequence goes on along the minus strand of NW_026854799.1, from coordinate 863,181 downwards.
TTATACCTCCTTTCCTATGTTGTATTTATGTACTATCCAGCAGTGAGAAAAGTGGAGCCTGCTGTCCGTGGCCAGGTCTTGATCATATCTATATCTTTATATTGCAGGATCTTTCTCCATCATGTCCAAAGTTTATTGCCACACAAGCCCCGTTACCTGTTACACTGATAGATTTCTGGCAAATGGTGTCTGAACAGGGTGTCGAGGTTCTTGTTGCCTTATCTAGCGAAATTGAGACTGGAAAGGTATGTAGAATATTGTAAGATTGTCTAGGGGCATGAGTATTGAATTGTGTTGGATTATGAGGAAATATAATTCGGATTTAAATTATGGAATTATCATTTTAAAATTGAAAGAAAATTTATGCTTACAGATAATGTCATTGAATAGCTGTTGTAATCCGGAACTTGGCAAAAGTGGGGTTTTCCAAGCTAATCACACTTTTACTATTATAGCTTCAGGGTGCACTACCATTTACAATAAATAAGTTAACCTATTGCGCACATTTTCGAAGCTGTAACTTTAAAAGTTTGTTTGTTACCGCAGATTAGCTGGCAAAACCAAATATATTCTTAATTCTGGAGTATGTCTATTGTGCAAAGAGTCCACTTGTTTAGTCTTAATTGCTGTGATGTTTGAAATAAATTCATTCTCTGTATAAAGTCTAATATTCAGTGACATTAGATTACATGCACATGAAATTACTTGAAAACATTGATCCACATCTGTGAACTTCTTCACAATAATATGTGTTACTTTTGAATTCCATAAATTGAAGACAGTATTAACAAATTTACAATTCTAGTTGTTGTGGAAGTAGTGGTAAGGGTAAAATCAAAGAAAAATATTATAAAACCTACATCCTTATTTTATGTTGAAGAAGAGCTTAAGAAATTCTGCAACTTAATACTGATAAAATCATATCCCTATTTAGAATGGCTGTAGAATTGTAGATATTTTACAACTGTATTATTCCTGTGTGATATTTATAGAAATTCCCAGCGTATTTACCAGAAGAGAAAGGTGTGACAATAGAGCATGGAGCAGTTCAGTTAACTGTACAGAGTATAAAAAACAAACAGTTCTGGACAGAACGGATTCTGCATCTTAGACATGCTGAGGTAAATTCATTAACTATATAAATTTTAGTAGTAACAAATCGCCAATGTCTTCATTAAAGAGCTAGGACTTGGCCAATGTCACCAGTATAGAGTAAGGACTAGGCAAATGTCACCAGTATAGAGTCAGGACTAGGCCAGTGTCACCAGTATAGAGTCAGGACTAGGCCAGTGTCACCAATATAGACCAGGACTAGGCCAATGTCCCCAGTATAGAGCCAGGACTAGGCCAATGTCACCAATATAGACAAGGACTAGGCCAATGTCACCAATATAGAGCCAGGACTAGGCCAATGTCACCAGTATAGAGCCAGGACTAGGCCAATGTCACCAGTATAAAGCCAGGACTAGGCCAATGTCACCAGTATAGAGCCAGGACTAGGCCAATGTCACCAATATAGACAAGGACTAGGCCAATGTCACCAATATAGACCAGGACTGGGCCAATGACACCAGTATAGAGCCATGACTAGGCCAATGTCACCAGTATAGACCCAGGACTAGGCCAATGTCACCAATATAGACCCAGGACTAGACCTGTGCTTACTTCACTTTGAAAATTATGCCCCCTTTTCTATTTTGCTTTTATCATTCTATCCAGCACTGAGAAAATTAGGACACTACTACTCAGACAGCTGATGTGAGGCTATGAAAGTGTTGTCTAAATAATATCCTGTATTCAAATTTAATAAATGCAATTTTGAACACCATTAAATAAACATTTATTGCAAATACTTATCTAATTTGCTTTCTTCACTTGCTGAAAGCTATCATTAAAATTATTTTCGCTCGCAGATATTAAATTGTTTTTTAAAAGAAATCACTTATTAAAGACATTAAAAGTTTTTATGAAATTTTATTTTCAGACTCGTAGTGGGAGAACACTGGTACATTTACACTATAGTGCATGGCCTGTAAGGTGAGATTATATCAGGGTTTTTTTTTTTACAATTTATAAATTGGATTTCTGTATGGTACCTGTAGTTGTAAAAAAACGCCATGTTTCCATTCGATTGGAATCAGAAATTTCAAAACTTGTTTTGCTGAAGATTGAATACTGCTAAGCTATGATAGCAGATATTTACCTTTACAGAACTGTTGCATTTTATCAACTTTACAGAACTGTTGCATGTTATCACCTTTACAGAACTGTTGCATTTTATCAACTTTACAGAACTGTTGCATTTTATCACCTTTACAGAACTGTTGCATTTTATCAGAAATTTATGTTGCTTTTCTCTTATCCTGACCTATCACAAAATCTCAGTTTTGCCAGTGAATGTTGCTGCAAAGATAAGAATTTAGTTTGGCATTTACATTGACCGGTCTTTGAATTTAAGATTTTGAATTTACTGGTCCGAATTCCAGTTTTGAATTTATTCTACTATATATTTAACTGAATTTTCTTAAAATTTACTCTGGTCCGAACTAATTTTCACTGGCCATGGACCACAGAGCCAGTGTTAAATTTGATGACTGCATTGACATCAATTTATTAAGGGCTAGACTCATATTTATCCCTGAGTATATTGTTATGCTCCTGGACATCCATCCATCCGTCTGTTAGCGATTTCATGTCGACTCCATAACAATTGAATCGATGGAAGGAAATTGTAACTGCATATATACTTGGCAGAAATCTTAATCATAATAAGACAATGTTCAGAGAGCAGGACTTTCTTAAGGTCAAGAGTCAGTATGTTTGAATTTCAAAATTATGTATTAGTTTGTATCATTTGAATTGAAACAAGGCATACAGCATTACCCTTTAGAGCATTACAAAAGTTTTATAAATCATTCACTTGGGTCAAAAGTGTTTCCACCCTGGTGGACATTTAGTATTATAAGAATAATTATGTAAAACAATTCTTGGTCAAGTTCATTAATGTGTCTCTTCCCTATTTGAGAGATTATTTTTGATAACTCAAACAGATTTTCATTCATGCTTATATTGCCTGACCTTACCTATACTCTTGTTTATTAGTTGGGTTTCTATAATTCAGAAGTTTCCTTATGCTTTATAATAATGGTTCACAAATTTTGTATTTATTGTATATTTGTAGTGGGTTTCCAGACAAGGTGTCCCATATACTTCAGTTTATCACAGAGGTTCATAGTTTTTACCGACAACAGAGAAGTTTGATGAAGCCTATAGTTGTTCACTGTGGGTACGTATAAAAAATACACGTATCTTGTTTTAATCAATTGTTTTTACTTCTTTTTGTAGATAAATGTTGAAAATATTATCAACTGCTTTCCTAACCATTTCCAACTTTGACATTGATTTTTGAAACTGGTTGTCATTGATATCAGGCATTCAAAATGTATCAATTCTGTTTTACTGTAAACAGTTTTTTCTTATTATGGATATGTGATAAATAGAATATTGTATTCATCTAGATTCATTATAGTTATTTATTGAACTTGTTATATAAAATGGCCAGAGGCACCACGATATAACTTTATTCAACTTGTACAATAAATTCAGGATTGAACCTACACTCGATCAATATCCTCTATTTCTTATGTTTTTTTCCATTTAATGTTGTAAAATTTGCATATGACCAATATAGAATCCTACTCCTATAACAAAATGAATTTTTAAAGCTAATTAAGTAGAATTTTCATCTCTTTCTTTTTGTAGAAATGGTGTTGGTCGATCTGGAATGTTTATACTGATATACGTAGGTATGCAAGAGATTAACCATGGAGATGGGATAATTAACATACAGGAAGTTGGAGGGAAAATGTTGTGGCGAAGAAGATATATCATCCAAAAACAAGATCAGCTTAAATATTGTTACGAGGCAATACTATATTATGCCCAGGATGTCCTAGCTAAAGGTACAGCTTATTTATCATAATTTATTCCTCGTTCTTCCTTATTCCTCCCCCCCCCCTTACTGATATCTTTCCCTCAGTCATTTTTTAGGTTTTGATGAAAACTACAGAAATGATCCTTAGGTGGTCCTTGCTAAAGTCGTTTTAGTTTGCGAAACAAAATAGCTGCCAGAGCTAAAAACAGAAAAACCCTTTAAACGCCTTCTTGTCCTCATCTACTATGATGAAATTGTACAGCAATGACCGTTATATGATAAAATTGTTCTCTGGGCCATTATGTCTCTCTTGGTTTACTTTTAGGTCACTTTCAGAAGCAGATTGCACTAGTTTTAATTTTCCTTCTTTGTACAAAATTTACCGTAATCAAATTTCCAATTAGGGGCCTTGTACATGTATGATTTTTCTTTTCACAACCTACAAAGAAAGATTATGAAATCATTTGGATCAAAATACAATCATGTCATATTATTTAATTTGTTGCTGACCAGTTATATGTTTCATGGAAATAAGGAAGGAAATTCTATTTTCCACTGAAGCCATCAATGTGTAATACTTGTACTGAGGTGGTGGCACATGGTATTCTTACATATTAAATAATTTTCTTTATCTGTTAAGTAAATATTAGATTTTTTCTGAAATATGAATTCATTTTATTTTCAGAGGGAATTTTGGTGCATAAAGCTTCTTTTGGTGATGGACTGCCAAAACCAGGAGCCAAATCAATAGGATGGGAACCAGGACAGGATATTTTGTTTGGCTCTGTTAGTTTCACAAACTTGCAAAGTAGCATTTCGAAAATGAGCTCGAAAACTGACTCCCACAGTTTAAATATTGACCAAAAATTGGAAATGTTGAAAAAAGGAGAAATTCACGATATAAAGGAAGATGCATCGAAGGAGGTCACCAAAGAGGAAAAACTAATACCTGAAGGTCATGTGATGTCAAGTGTTAGTGGAAATCTCCTTCCTGACGTTGTTCAGAGCCCTGGAATTAATTTAGAGATTAAATCAATAGATTCAGTGACAGATTCTGCTCTATACGAACAAAACATACCAAGTGACCTTGGGAAGATTGAGGATAAGGTCAAAGGTCAAGGACAGACTGTTGACCTTGGCCTTACAAAATTAGTTGAAAAAGGATCAATATCTTCCCTGAAGAGTTTAGATTCAAAGGGTTCCAAGTCGCCGTCACCTTTTGGGTCACCAGCTCACAGTGGTCGTGAGGTTTCAAGCAGCCCAAAACCTGAAAATATTTCTTCTACTCTAGCTGAATTACAGGATCCTACAAAATTTACGATAGGAACTAGTGAAGGCTGTAAAAAGAAAATATCAAAGGCAGATTTTACTGGAGAGAAAAAAACAGTAACTGAGCAGGACCCAAATGACCCTTTTAGTGCCCTTGACCCTCTTTGGACACACAAATAGATCAACGGGAATGAGATTGGTACCACTTTATACCTATTTAATTATTTGTTAACCAGTATACTTATATGTGATGATGTTTTCTGTGAGTAATGATCGTTATTAATGTGACTATCAAGTTTTCTTCCTCTGACAACCAAAGTCAAGCTGGAGTCACAACCAAATGACTTTTCATATAAAATCATATAATACCTGGTTTGTTGAATAAACAAAGCTTTTATGACAATCAAACAGAAATAATAAGTTGACACTAAATTATCATTGTTCTTGTGTCATCAAATCTGATGCCAATAAATGGATCTAGGGCAAGGGATCTTGGCTGTCTTGTTGAATAGCGAATTTGAAGAGAATTTTCTATTTAAGATGAAGAAATACGCTTATCTGTGATCGTGAATTAATGTTGTTGAAATATTATATTGTATAAAGTCATAACTAATATTATGTGGTCTATTGTATGTAAATATTTCTTATATATAAATATTGTATAATTATGAAATAGCACCTGATATTTTTGTTATGTATTGTGAGTTTCTTGTTACATATAGTATATTTTACCTTTATTATACCTTGAACAAAGTTTAGTGGGTTTATGTAGGTGTGAGCTTGTTGGTCTGCCAGGCATTTGGTTGGTCCTATTGTTTCCAGCTGAAAACTAGAATTAGTATTTTGATAATGTTTTTTTAATCAAACTTTATATATGGCAAGCTTATGTGGAGACCTCACTTTGGATTGCTTAAAGGGCCCCAAAAGTCTAGGTCACTGTTACTAATAATAGAAAAATGGTTTCCAGTCAATAACTAGAGTTACTAATGAGATGCTGTCATCATGACTACGGCTGTATGTAGGTCAATATTTGCAAGGTCAAGGTCACTAGAGATGATTAAACACAAAATATCTAGATATTGTCCAGAGCATAGAGGAATTTTAATGTTACAGTATAATTGAATAGTTCACCTCCATGAGTTGTAGTGCCCTACCATGAACCAGGTCAAAAGTCAAGGTCGCACTTCTATCTCTTTATAAAACACTTGTACAGAGCAAAACTTCTCTACATGCATTGAGGGATTTTTATAAAACTTGGCTGTGAGGCTGAGTGTTGCACATAAAGTTCAGGTCCCTGGGCACACATAAGCGGTAAAATTTCAGATGAAGATTAAAAAAACATGTATAGTAGGGACCAACTTGCTTGCCACACTTCTTATCCTAAACCTTTTGTGACAGTCTTATTTTATGACAGTGTTGTTAAGTTGGCAGATGGGGGCATGAAAATTCCTAGTTATGTGTAAAATATTTCCAATTGCATAAGTAACATTGCTTGCAGTATATTGTATGTGTACACTTGGTGTCTTAATGTATATTTAAAATCATAAGTTAAGTCTGTTTTAAGCATGTTAACTTTTGTTACTTAGTTAAGTATTGTCATTGATTTGCATGTACTATACTGTGTTGATGCGATGTAAACCCAACCAAAAAAAAAACAAACAACAAACAAACACACAAAAACAACCATCCACATACGGTAAAATTATCATTGGTACCACATGATTTCTGTTGCATATTATATCATCTGAAATTTTCATTAAACAACCGTAGGAGTATAATACTTTCAAAATGTGTGTGAGAAAAGGGTGGGATGTTTATTACAGAAGTTGTTTTCAGACAGATGTTACCAGTGGATATTTTAGAAATGGTTAAGTGGTATTAAAAATGTGTAAGTTTATGTAGAGACCTTGCTAAGGATTGCTTTTGGGCTCCCTAGGGTCAAGGTCACTGTTACTAAAAATAGAAAAATGGTTTCCAGACTATAACTAGATTAAGGAATGAGATACATTTATTTGTAATCAAACTTGATATATAGCAAGCTTATGTACAGTCCTCCCTTCAAATTGCATTTTGGGGCCCTTAGGGTCAAGGTCACAGTTGCTAAAAATTTGACAGATTGTTAGTCATTTTCCAGATCTAGGGGATGTTTATTTTAATAGAAACATGTTATGGTATTTGTAATACGTGACTTTATTATCAGTAAGAAAATAATTTTTGTTTTCTACAAATAGGGATATTTTGTGTGTTGTTTGTGAAATATTTATAGTCACTGTATTGTATTTCATTCATTCAGGGTCTATACTCACTTATTTATTGATTTGTTATTACCTGTTTAAATCATGTCATTCAAATATTCTAATCAGATTTGTTTTGTATTGTTCAGTTTTTTACCAGGTTTTCAAGTTTTGAAAATCCTGACCCCGTGTTCACATATATTCAAGGATCAGGATCAAGATAAAATTTAAAAATTGAAATATTCTCCCTTGTTTATCCTCATAGATTAGATATTTTAAATATAACTGAAATATAAAATCAGGATAAATTGATCCTGATCTTTTCTTAGTGAACACAGGGACTGCTTATTTGATTTGCGACACACAGTTGGGCATTATGGCATCAAATAGGTTGTTTCTGGTTGATAACTGAAGTATCAGATAGTAATATCAAACTTGGTATATAGCAATCTTATGTGGAGAATTCACACAGGAAAGCTTTGTGATCATCTAGGGTCAAGGTCACTGTTACTAAAAATAGAAAATGGTTTCTGGTGGATTGATTGTACTACATAACATGCTTATTTTGAGACCTCACTTAAAAGTGATTTTGGTCCTCTTTGGTCAAGTCAGTTTCTGAAAAAAGAAAAATGATTTCTGGCTATTAACTAGAATCAGGAATTGGGTATTATAATCAAACTTGTTATATAGCAAGCATTTTGTGTTGGGGGAAGGGGGCATATCATTAAAATATTTCTTACTTGGACAAAACAATATTTAGAACCAAAATGTCATATTGAATAATTTAAATCTGACCTTGACCTTTGAATGACATAAACCCAAAATATAGCATTTTTGGTTTTAAGTAAAATCCAAGAGTATGACCTTTGCTTTGAGTGGCTATTGTTGAAAACCTAGTTTTATGGCATTGATAGTTTCTTGTTCATGATACACCTGCTGTCATTTCCTCAAATAAGACTTAAACATTTATTTATTGTAATGGATATAATTTGTATTAAAATTTCATGTGACTCTTGTAATAAACTGAAAGTTAAATATTGTTACACAATTTCTTTTTTGATTGGTTGGAGTCAACTGTATATTGTTACAAATTCAATGATTTTATTACTTTACAAGTAAAATGATTAAAAGAATACCTCCTCAAATGGAGAGCATGTAGTTACCACTTTGTCCATCCTTCCACCTGTGTCAGTGTGTCATGCTATGTTCGAATAGTATTGAAGACATATTGGTTACAACTTCATTCAATTTAGTCAAACATAAATCATATATATCCTTTAACATCTTAATCAATATCCTTCAAGGTTAACAGATAAATAAGAAAGACAATGTAGAGTGGCTGCAACAGGTTCACTTTAATTTATTGACGGAAAAAGAGCGGATAAAGGTTGCGTTGGCCAATGAATAATTGATCGAAATGCCCAGATTCAAAGACACATTTTGTTTTGTCTCAGAAATCTGATTGAAGTTGGAACATATATACATGAAAGAAAAAGAATCACCCTTACAAGGATGAAAACAAGCTTGTTTTTAAGAAGCTGTCTTAACCTTTTTTAATTGCTTTAGATTCGGCCTGTCATAGTTTCCGTTTATCATCGCTGTCCCCTAGCAAGAGAAGGCTTCTCATAGACTTTAGACCTGCCAAAATTTCAAAGTAAATTTGTGCTGAATTTTATGAGACTCTTTATTTAAAGTTACATTCTTATCCTTAGACTTAAAGCTTTGTGAAGAAATAGCCTTCTTAAACTTGGATAAATGAGAGTCAAAATAACTCTTAAATAAATGAAAAGATTCAGAAACTTTTTTCCTTTCCTCTCTGAAACACTCCAGTCCGTCTCGACTCCATCAGCTGAAACTTTCTAGGTCTGCTAGGCAAATTTCTTCTAAACACTTTGTGTGCTTCTCAAAGGCAAGTATTCTTCTCTATCTTCAGCTACACTTTCTCTGCTTCTGTGTTCAATGTCTTCACTGCCACGTTTGCTTATTATTTTCTTTAGTAACAGTATAAGTATCTGTGTGTAGTGAACCTAAAGTATCTGGAATTATGCAGTTTCGGTATAAAATGACCTACCAAATCTGAACTAATATCGCTTACTTCTGCATTTAAGAATGGCAACTTTTTCTAGCAATATATTTCTGGTGAGCGATCAAGGGCCATCATGACCCTCTTGTTCAATTATATCTCTATATAAAACTTAATAGTACTTGTGTACAAAAAACACTTAACTTCAGGTGTTACAAGAGGTCAGTTAGGTTATGATCAAAGTCATTGGTGCAAAAGAATAGATTTGTTAAATATATACTATTGCATAATATATACAGCCTCTTCTTATTGGCTAGTTGCATTGATATACATTTCGAAATGTGCAAGATCATTTAGCATCCATCACTATTATGATTGTTATGATGTTCATACATCGAATAATTATCATTTATTTCATATCAAGTGTACCAGTCATTAACAAAAATATTGAGATTTTCAATGCAAAGATGGTTATATTTAACTTTTTAATTTTTGAAAAAAGTTTTCCTACCTATCTAAGTGTAGTTTATTTGTAAAGGCTCATTTACTGTTGCAATATTCAAGCACATATTAAAATTGACTTAAAATTATAATTTCTTTGTTTGTTTGTTATATATTAAACTTATCCAATCAAAGTATAGTATTAACAATATTGTAGCCAACCAAATTGTCTAAGAAAAAAGTGGCGAAATGGCCGAGTGGTCAACACATCAGACTAGTAATTTAATTATCGCTAGCTGCATAGGTTAAAACCCTGTCAGGGGCAAGTCGTTGTTTCCTTGGGCAAGAAACTTTACACTCATAGCTCAATACTGGTTGGTTCTAGGAATGGATTTGAAAGTGTGTCTATAAGCTTATAGCTTCCTACACAAACACAAACTAAAATACTCTGTATAAACAAAAAAAAAGGTGTCTCACTCATGACTGGACTGTAAGTAGAAAGTAAATGCAGTTCTATGAGATATCTTTTTGTATTTATTGTTAAACACATAATAGTTTTTGGATAATGTCCATATACCTACAAATATGAAAAAAACTTTGTGGTAGACTCTTATATAAACAAAATCTTAGTTACACATGATGAATGAGACAGGAGTTACTAAGATACATAGAGAATGTGATTTCAATGTTCATATGTTTTAAAATGACTTTTTTCAAAGAAAAACTTCAAGTATTATTTAAAAAATTTAACTATAGTTAGGTTGCTGTTCCCATTGCTGTCCAGTAATTTTTACATTGGCCATTATTTTTTTTATTTCTTTATGGATTTTCTTCATACTTGGGCACATCAATCATTTTGACATAACCTTCAAGTTGACTAGAATGAACTTGACCTTGATACATAAAAACTTTGACCTCCAAGGTCAAATATTTGCTTTCTTTTATCTATGATTGGTTTAACTTTGTTATTTATGAATGGATTGTCTTCATAAACACAACAATCCTTGGACAAAGCTTTCAAGTAGATAAAATTGATAATGACCAGGCGCGTAGCTGCCTATACGCGAGTACGCAGCTGAAACCACATTATTTTGACCAAAAAAAATTTTTTAGTAAAAAAAATGTGGTTTGAAATTCAGTATTTTAGTATTTTTTTTGAAAAGTTGTCGGCCTTTGCTTCTCTTCAAAGTCGGAAGTTTGCACGCGCCGTATTTTCGAAATGTAAACAAATGTTTACATCGAGTTCTTAAAGAAGTCATCAGCAGAATCAGCGTTAGAAAAGAGATAGTTATAACTAAAATGTTACTATGTATGCCTAGTGTTTATTTGTTTCGGTCTGTTTGTAGAGTAATGACATGTTTGACCATGTCTGTGAACCGATTCTAGCGAGACTGACATGTTGAACTAACCAACCTGAATCAGTGAATTCATGATGCAAATGTGAAAAATTCTGGTACAATTGTCGTATTACTCTGCATTTTTGAAATAGTTCCTTCTTGGCAGATTAGTTATATTGATACATGGAATTTTTATGAAAAAAAAAAACATTTCTGGTAAACACAACGCTCGTCAATTTTTTCATATACGGAAGCGCATAAAGGACTAGTTGAAATAAACGAAAGTAAAGCTATTCATCTCCATTTTTATGCTAAAATAAATGGATTTTCGTTGGTCAAGAAAGCTCTCCGGAGGCCCCAAAACGCACCAAATTGCACCATTTATTTCAAAATTTTCAGGGGGGGGGGGGGGGGCATGCCCCCTGAAAACCCCCTAGATTATTTTGAATCTACATTCTTTATAGGCTAGCTACGCGCCGGATGACCTTCATTTATCCTTGACCTTGAAGGTCATATTAATAAAATTTTGCTTGATATTTGCTGTAATTATCTATAACTTTGTTATTTCTTAAATGAGTGTCTTAATACTTGAGCACAACTTTTTTAAGTGAAATGTCTTAAAGAAGAGCGCACTCAATTTTACCTTGACTAATTAATGACCTTGATCTTAAAGGTCAAATTATTGTTATTTAGAGTTTTTAGCAATAATTGGCTATAACTTTGAAAGTAATGCATGTGCACAACAAGAAGATTAAATTGAACTTTACATTGACGTAAGTTTGACCTTCACACTAAAGGTCAAATAAGTGAATTTTGCTGCAATTGGCCATAACTTTGATATTTATCAATGGATTTTATTTATATATAGACAAATGAATCCTTATAAAAACTATTATGTTGAATAGAGTTATTCAGATATGACATTGACCTTTATTTGACCCTGGCCATCCAGGTCAAATCTTCAAAAGAACACTTATGCCAAAAACAGCACGTTGAATTATTATTATATGACTTTGACCTTGAATTGATCTTGATCTAAAATCCATGGTGTAAGCCTCAGGTAATACATTTAAACTCTCACACCCCAAGGTGATAGGCATTTCTTAAGGTTTTTATTGCAATAATACCCACAATGATAGCCTCAGGAAATACAGTACTGCTTATACAATCCACGGTGATACGCCTTTCTAAGGGTTCTTATTGAAATGAAAGCCAGTATGATAACATCAGGGAATACAGTAAAGCTATCACAACTCACGGTGATAGGCTTTTCTTATAGTTCTTATTGTAATTATAGCCTCGGGGAATACAGTAAAGCTCACACAACCTACAGTAAAAGGCCTTTCTGAGGGTTCTAATTGAAATAAAACTCACGGTGATTATCTCAGGGAATACAGTAAAGCTCATACAAACAACGGTGATAGGCCTTTTTAAGTGTTCTGAAATAAAACCCACGATGAAAGCCTCGGGGAAAACAGTAAAGCCCACGAAACATAAGGCATTTCTGAGGGTTCTTATCGAAATAAAACCCAAGGTGATTATCTCAGGGAATACAGTAAAGCTCATAAAACCCACGGTAATTGATCTTTCTAAAGGTTCTTATCGAAATAAAACGCACGGTGATAGTCTCAGGGAATACACAACCCACGCTGATAGGCCATTCTCAGGGTTCTTATCGCAAGAATATCCACTATGATAGTCTCAGGAATATAGTACTGCTAACACAATCCACTGTGATAGGCCTATCTCAAGGTTCGTATTGCAATAATACCCACGATGATAGCCTCAATGCATACAGTGAATCTCACAAAACCCACGGTGATAGGCCTTTCTAAGGGTTCTTATCGAAATAAAACCCACGGTGATATATTCGGGGAATACAGTAAAGCTCACTCAACCCATTGTGATATGCTTTATATGGGTTCTTATCGAAATAAAACCCACGGTGATTATGTCAGGGAATACAGTAAAGCTCATACAACCCACGGTTATAGGCCTTTCTAAAGGTTCTTATCGAAATAAAACGCACGGTAATAATCCCAGGGAATACAGAACTGATCACACAACCCACGGTGATAGGCCTTTCTTAGGGTTCTACATTATTGCGATAATATCCGCGATGATAGCCGCAGGGAATATAGTACTGCTCACTTAATCCACTGTGATAGGCCTCTCTCAGGGTTCTTATTGCAATAATACCCACGATGATAGCCTCATGGAATACAGTGAAGCTCACGATGATAGCCTCAGGGAATACAGTGAAGCTCACAAAACCCACGGTGATAGGCCTTTATAAGGGTTCTTATCGAAATAAAACCCACGGTGATATCTTCAGGGAATACAGTAAAGCTCACCCAACCCATTGTGATATGCTTTTATATGGATTCTTATCGAAATAAAACCCACGGTGATATCTTTAGGGAATACAGTAAAGCTCACCCAACCCATTGTGATATGCCTTTATATGGGTTCTTATCGAAATAAAACCCACGGTGATAGCCTCAGGGAATACAGTAAAGCTCACACAACCCACGGTGATAGGCCTTTTAGAGGGTTCTTATCGCAATAAAACCCACGGTGATAGCCTCAGGGAATACAGTAAAGCTCACACAACCCACGGTGATAGGCCTTTTTAAGGGTTCTTATCGAAATAAAACCCACGGTGATAGCCTCAGGGAATACAGTAAGCTATCACAACTCACCGTCATTAGCTTTTCTTATACATGTAGTTCTTTTGTAATAATATCCACGATGATAGCAGTCCCACAGAATACAGTAAAGCTCACACAAACCACTGTGATAGACCTTTAAAAGGGTTCTTATCAAAATAAAACCATCGGTGGTAGGCCTTTCTTTCTAAGGGCTCTTATTGCAATAATATTTACAATGACAGCCTCAGGAAATACAGTACTGCTCACTCACTCTACGGTGATAGGCCTTTCTAAGGGCTCTAATCGAAATAAAACCTAAGGTAATAGGCCTTTTTAAAGGTTCTTATCGAAATAAAACACACCTTGATAGACTTGGTGAATACAGTAAAGCTCATACAACCCACGGTTATAGGCCTTTCTAAAGATTCTTATCCAAATAAAACCCAAGGAATACAGTTAAGCGAACACAACCTACTGTGACAGGCATTTTTAACGGTTCTTTTCCAACTAAAATTACTCAAGATGATAAGGGAACATAGTACTGCTCACAAAATCCACGGTGATAGGCCTTTCTCACGGTTCTTATTGCAATAATAACCATGATGATAGCCTTTAGAAATAAGTCAATCTCACACAATCCACAGTGAAATGTCTTTCTAAGGGTTCTTACTGTAACAATACACACGATGATAATCTCAGGGAATACTATTCTGCTCATACACCCCACGGTGATAGGCCTTTATAAAGGTTATTACGGCAATAAAATTCACAGTGATAGTCTGAGGGAATACAGTAATGCTAACAAAACCAACGGTGATCATGGTGATATTTCACATCGCAATAACACTCGCGGTGATATCCTCAGGAAATACAGCGAAGCTCACACAATCCTTTCTAATGGTTCGTATCGCAATGAATCCCAGGATGATGGTTTCAGGGAATACAGTAAAGCTCACAAACCCCACGGTGATAGGCCTTTTTGGGGGGTTATAATCGGATTAAAACCCTTTGTGATAGCCTGAAGAAAAATCTTCCGCATTTCAAGATGATAGGCCATATTGGAATTAAACCCAAGGTGATAGGCCTTTCTAAGATCGCCGGTCCAAAAACAACCTTGCCACGCGGAAATATTCTGGACATATTGCTTGGGTTACGGCTTTGGTCCTCATATTGAGCAAAGATTCTAAACTTGTACAAAAGCGAATGTGCGACGGAATCTGCCGAATGGTGTTTAACAATTTTCTCCAGAAAATGAAAAATGAGAAATGGATTTTTTTTTTCAAAAAAATTGTACACTTATACAGAGAAAGAATAAACAGCTGTTCCATGAAAAGACCATGATACGCAGAAATCTTTCGGCTCATATTGTGCAAAGAAGACCGTCGGAACTAGTGCTCTTGTTTGTAAACGAATCCGCAACAGTATCAGACAAATGTTGTTTCAACGGTTGGCTCGAGAATATGGTGTTTTTTTCTTACGAAAAATGATACACTTTACTGATTCCGTTGCAGATTCGTTTTTGTGCAAGTTTGGAGGGTTATCTTTTCTCAATATGAGAACCGAGCCGTAACCCACCCAATATGACCAGGATTTTTCCGCGTGTCATGGGCGTTTGTGAACCTGCTAATTGTTCTTTCTGTATATTAAGTGTATAAATTTTTTTTCTTTTTACTTTATTCAACGAGTTCAATAAATTTAATTAGTACTGAACCTACACGAATATAATATTCTATTTACCACATACCCAAAATTAGAACTTTTTCACTTAAAAAGAATCATCTGATCATTGGCGTGCTTGTAGTGTGTGCGTTTTAAGCGCAAATGACGTCACGTTAAAATATATGCACGACATGCAATACTATTTTACGGAGCCGCAAAAGCGGCACGGTTAATTATGTGATAAATAAAGGATATTGAATGAGTGAATTTATTGAACGAGATGAATAAAATTATATTATGCGAGCCCAACTGGCAAGCAAAATTTTACTTCATTAAACTTGAGACTCGCATCTAAATTTTATAATTTTATTCAACCAGTTCAATAAAATAAGTAATGAAACTAGGTGAATATAATATTCTTTTTATCATATACCCAAAATAAAGACTGTTTAAAGTAAAAAAAAAAAATTTGCATTGACGCGCCTCAATTAGCTCGTCTTTACTCACGCAAATGATGTCACGCCAAAATATATACACGGCCAACAAAAGCGGCACGGGTATGTGATAAACTGGAGCTTGCATGTTCTCTAGTCTGTAATTTTGCGGGGGAAAATGTAGACATTAATTTTGAATAACAATTATAGCCACCATATAACATGCAGATTTTATATTTTACTGGCGGATAACCCCGGTCACACACGATACCGAAGGCCTGTTTATTCAAAATTACGCACCTCAGTCGAAAAAATCGTTATGTAGCTTTAAGGACTTTAATTAAAGTCCGTGGTAGCATCCGAGGACTTTAATTAAAGTCCGCGGTAGCATCCGAGAGACGCAATCTGAAATGGGTATATTTTTATCACTAAGCCTTTAAACCTGGGACAGAAAGACCTTCTGTCCCATCTAACACTTTTACAAAGTTCAGATGTCATGAATGTATCTTTAAACTTTTTGACTCATGTCCCTTCTAGTATACCGTAAATTCTGAAAATACACCTGTCAACCTGTCGTCTGCTTCAAACATACACCATACATTTCAGTCACACTCGTTTGATCATACGCCGGAAGTTTAGTTGACATTTCTAAAGTGGTGGGACAGGTCGAATATGAATTCATTGGAATTAAACCGTAATGGAATAGTGGAGTTACATTAAAGAAACGGAATATCGTAAGCGCAGGCCAAAGGTAATACATTATGTATCTGATTTATGCATAAATCTGTAAACTTTGAAAATTTAAACTCCGAACGTAACAATGTCAATTTCTGGCTGTCGAAAGTTTTTGTAGCTAAAAATACTTTTGAAAATGACAGGTGATAAACATTTTTGAGAATCAATTTCTGAAGCGCTTTGAATACGCAATTTAAATATTGAAGAATCGTCAGTTTAAAATGTCATGTTTTGAGCATATTTTTACCAGGAAAAGTAAAACTTGTTCCAGTGTTGTCATTTCGGACATTACCTGTTGAAAACTATAGTCCGTTTCAATAAATATTGGCAAAAATGTAGACGCTTGAAATTTTGCAGAGATTGAATAAAATGAATATTTCTATATCATTAAATATTTTCAAGTTAAAGGTGTATGCGTCTTTTGAAATAAATAATTTATATTCGACATCATAATTCATACGAAAACCATGCAAGTTTTTTTTAGATATTAAAAGGGTAACTATACATCAAATGGGTTTACAGACACTTCACCCCCCAGACACTTCACCCTAGGTCCTTTTTTGCAGACACTTCACCCCTCAGACAGTTCACCCCTCATTTTAAGAAATTTGATTAAGACACTTCACCCCCCCCCCCATTTTTTTATTTTGTGTTAAACAACTATTTATCTAGAAATGTTAAATGTATACAATAGTAATTGAGTATGTTTATTGTATTAACATATTTTATTATTATTTTATCATGTAATTGACCAAAGACAATGGAACTTTTTTTTTTTGCCCAAAATAAGGCTCATATCACAAATTTATTAGTAAGTTAACTCTTTATTTTTTATTTTTTTTTTATATATTTTATACTAATTTCAATTAAAATGACAGTGATATAACTAATTGTAAAATAATCTTTCTAAACTAATTGTAGAATAATCTTTCTAGTGTGTGAACCTTTGTGTGAATTTTCCTTTGATTTATATTTAGACAGTAAATAACCTCTTTCACATTTCCTTTTTGTCTTTAATTGGCAGTATCTTGTTTAATGAATTGAAATCTAAACATGAATACAAACTGAACTGGCAACACATAGCATGTGATACCGGTAAGTTTACTTAATTTGTTAGCAACATTTTTAATTTATGTAAGGAAAATACAAATTGTTCTTTTTTATAAATTTATTATAATATTTAAGTGGATAAATAATTCATTCATTCATTTATATTCTTTTATATTCATTTTATTTATTTATTTTACATATGATACTATTTATTTAGCTATTCATTTATATCATTTTCATACAATAATACCTTTTTAATCCAATTATCTAATCAATTATGAGATAGCTGTTGAAAAAACAACCAATCAACATGTTGAATATACAAGGTGACATGCAATAAACATTTAATGGATGAAAGTGCTTAGTGGCCAATACAATTATCATGAATTAAGGACTGAGGAATTCTTGGAGAAAGTGGGTGAATTTATGGACGTTTATAAGAATGTGGTTTTTTGAACCAGTAAAATGTTGTTTTATTGCATGTTATATGTAAATGATCTAAAGAAATTATTACATGTGTTATTTGTTCCTGAATTATTTACTAAACAAAAATTTACTCTTAGAAATGTCTGTAAATTGTCCTTTAATTAAAAAATTATTAATCAAATCATAATTAAAATAATTAAAATAAGCATATGATATAAAAGCATTATGTTGTTAGCTTATTTACTTTTTAGAAAAAAATTGGATGAGGGGTGAAGTGTCTTACTGATTTTGGGGGGTGAAGTGTCTTGAGGGGTGAAGTGTCTTCAAAATTTGAGGGGTGAAGTGTCTGGGGGGTGAAGTGTCTTGCTACCCATCAAATGTAGTAATTATGTAAATGAAGTGGCTAGGTGGATGGGCCCCATTATATCAGACTAATATGGGCTTAGAATGAAGCAACATCATATTTATATAGGACTACTTTATAACAACTTCAGAATATATTATATGTGTCAGACTTGAGTCATACATGAGTATATAGGTAGCCTATTATATTCATTGTATTGGGATTTTTTTAAAGTTAATAACCATAGGCTTTAATGGATTATAATGCAAAACTTGTATTTCTTAATTAAAAAAAAAGATAATATGAAATATAATGAAACTTAAATGATTAAATAGCCATTTAAAAATCATGTATGGAAGTCAAAATTATACTACCTTGTTTACATTTTCTACTTTTATAACAAATTATTCCAAATTACGCGCTACTTTCTTCATGTGATAAACATTTGCAATTGCTTTAAAATCATTATTAATCACTTTAAAATTTATGTTAGCCTTTCCTAAAGAAGAAAAAAATTATTGGTTTCTGAGGCATAATGTGCCTTTAAACGAGCTTCAACTGAAATAATGCATACATGTGAACTATTTTTGATGATCAAGTGGGAGATTTTTCTTTAAAAAGACTGAGGGAGATTTTAGAATTTGCAATAAACAAAGAAGAAAGTTCTGACATCAAGAAGAGGGAGATTTCTTTAATTTGAAAATGTGGCTGCATAAAGTGGGAGAGTTCACTGATATGATTTTTTATTTTGTAAATTCAAATACACCAACTGCATTCTATTAAGCTTAATTTTTAAAATGTTTATAGACTAAGGCATTCATCTGTAAAAGAGTTATAATAATGCCTTTTCTAGAGAGAAAAAAAAAATTTCTTAGGCTTAATGTGCCTTTAAGTAACATTATCTGCTCAAAATGATAAAAATATTTGTTAAATTTTAACATGTCACCATTTTTTTGTTATCTAAAGTATCAATTCAATGTTATTAAATTTATCATGGTAAATATAGGCATTAAATTGCATCAGTAAACACATTTACTGATTGGTTATCTGAGCAATCTGTAAAAATGTCAAAAAAAAAAAATATTGTTTAACAACTTTAATCTATTGATTATTT
The DNA here is from genome assembly GCF_026571515.1 of Ruditapes philippinarum. Taxonomy (NCBI): domain Eukaryota; kingdom Metazoa; phylum Mollusca; class Bivalvia; order Venerida; family Veneridae; genus Ruditapes; species Ruditapes philippinarum. Next base: position 843,531 of record NW_026854799.1, on the reverse strand, counting down.
TAAATTTTGTTCCTGTCACAAGTTGAAATTTGTCATATTATATTTCTAACTGGAGTGTCACAAGTATTACTTTATCACAAATAATGTTCAATATGCAGTCCTTTAAAATGTACTGGACAGCTTCAACAACCTGTAAATACAATTCAAGATGTGGAAGGGTCACCTTAAAGGCACATTATTAGAAATGAATACGAAAAGTTTTCTCTAAAAAGGGCAACATTTGTTTTGTAATTTTGTGAGAATGGATTTAAAGCAGCACACCTCCAGATTCATGTTAATTTTCATAAAAATTTTGGAAATGTATTTTAAAGTGAATTAATGTAACATGTACATATTGCAATCAGCACTTAAAATCCACAGAAACTACCAAAAAGTGGTCAACATTTGCAAAAACAGCCCTTTTAATACTGCGTTAGTAATGCAGTAGAAATATGGTGATAAAATACTGCAAAATCAGTGTTAAACCGCACATAAAATATAACTTGGATCTTGAAGGCTTTTACATTTCTTCAAAGTTTAGTGCACTTTTCTCAATATTGATTTTCTTTCATCTGGAGGCCTGCAGATTTAAAGCATGTCAGCAGCTTATCACCTAAAGATAGAAGTGCTGAAAATGAAAGAATTTGCCATTAATATATTAAAATGTGAACAAAGTGGTATTTTGACTTGCATTCAAAATACTAAATCACTAAAGAGTAACTGTGCTTACTGTCATATGCTAAAGAATCAAAAGATGACTTAGCTATATGGACAATAAGTACTCTTTAGGAAACTGAAATACTTTATTGTACACCAAAAGTAAAAAGCATTTGAAAAATAAAATTGTTGGCTCTATGGGGCTTTAACCTGCTTTAACAGATTTGTACAGACTGACCAAGGCTGTATACTGTTGCCTGACCAACTTCAAAAAATAGAAACTGGACTTAAACTCCAGAAATTCTGCAGTTAAAGGGTTAAGGGAAAGGGAATACTTCTAAAATATTGATGTATTTTATTTTGACATATTAACTAGATGTTGTCAGCTATTTTCTGTTAGAGATCTTACCTAGCATGCCCTGAAGTTAATACAGTATCAATAAATTTGACAGTTGACATAATTAGAGTGTTAAGTCTGACATAGTAATTATGCTATGTCATTTTTACTGATGCATACAAATATGCAATGGGTGTGTGTTTGGTCACTAGAATGAAATTTACAGTAATAAACTTTCTAAATATTATATACTATGTTGGTTGTCTAGGTAAATTATGAGTGCAATCACCTTTAAATTGGCTTAAACAATTGGTAAAAAAATTAAAAAAAAACTATTTTAATTGGGAACATAACCCAATTTTACATGTCTGATTCATTACATTATCATTCACTGATAGATTTTAAAATTATTTTTTACACAAAATTCATTGGTAGGAGTGTCAGGGGAGGGGCAAGGGGCTAGATTTTAGGTCAATGGAAAAGGTTACATAGATAAGTCTCTTTTTTTTGTCCCATCTATACATATACAAATGTATGTAACTTTCGTCATTCCTTTTACAAATGTACTTATTCTTTGTATAAATGGTCACCACAGATTGTATCTATACTGGAGCATTTATTATACCCCCACAACCCCACAAACGAAGTTTAGGGGGGGTATATAGGAGTCAGCTTGTCGGTCGGTCGGTTGGTCGGTCGGTCGGTCCACATCATGGTTTCCGGACGATAACTAGAGTTTGGAATGAGGTATTGTTATGAAACTTGGTATATGGCAATCTTATGTGGAAACTCTGGTTGGTATTGCATTTGGACCCTCTGGGGTCAAGGTCACCGTTACTAAAAATAGAAAAATGGTTTCCGGACAATAACTAGAGTTTGGAATGAGATATCGTTATCAAACTTGGCGTATAGCAAGCTTATATGAAGACCTGGGTTGGTATTGCATTTTGGCCCCCTGGGGTCAAGGTCAAGGTCACCGTTACTAAAAATAGAAAAATAGTTTCCGAACACTAACTTGACTTAGGAATGAGATACTGTAATCAAAGTTGGTGTATAGCAAGCTTATATGAAGACCTGGGTTGGTATTGCATTTGGACCCCCTGGGGTCAAGGTCACCGTTACTAAAAATAGGAAAATGGTTTCCAGACAATAACTAGAGTTAGGAATGAGATATTGTTATCAAACTTGGCGTATAGCAAGCTTATATGAAGACCTTGGTTGGTATTGCATTTGGGCCCCCTTGGGTCAAGGTCACCGTTACAGTGTTACTAAAAATAGAAAAATGGTTTCTGGACAATAACTAGAGTTAGGAATGAGAATGATATTGTAATCTAATTTGGTGTAAAGGAAGCTTATATGAAGAAATGGGTTGGTATTGCATTTGGACCCCCTAAGGTCAAGGTCACCGTTACAGTGTTACTAAAAATAGATAAATGGTTTCCGGACAATAACTAGAGTGAGGAATGAGATATTATTATCAAACTTGGCATATAGCAAGCTTATATGAAGACCTTGGTTGGGATTGCATTTGGGCCCCCTTGGGTCAAGGTCACTGTTACTAAAAATAGATAAATGGTTTCCAGACAATAACTAGAGTGAGGAATGAGATATTATTATCAAACTTGGCGTATAGCAAGCTTATATGAAGACCTTGGTTGGGATTGCATTTGGGCCCCCTTGGATCAAGGTCAAGGTCACCGTTACTAAAAATAGAAAAATGGTTTTCGGACAATAAGTAGAGTTAGGAATGAGATATTGTAATCTAATTTGGTGTATAGGAAGCTTATATGAAGACCTGGGTTGGTATTGCATTTGGACCCCTAGGGGTCAAGGTCACTGTTACAGTGTTACTAAAAATAGAAAAATGGTTTCCGGACAATAACTAGAGTTAGGAATGAGATATTGTAATCAAACTTGGTGTATAGCAAGCTTAATATTTCAAGACCCCAGTTGCGATTACAATTAATTGAAATATTTCTTTGTACACAGTTGGTAGTCTGTGTTCAAATTTTTCTTCTGACTACTTTTTTACAAAAAGTCAAAGTTGCAGGTGGGGGTATTAATCACCTTCAGTGATAGGTCTAGTTGTCTTTAAAGTATAATTTATTTAAGTTTAATAGCTGATTTTCATTCATATAATTATTGTTATTTTCTGAGTTTAAATTTTAATAAATAATACTTATAAATAACTTGTATACTGAACATATAAATATGAAATGAACTTAAAGAAAATAATCAATATGGTAACTCTTCTGCCTGTTAAACCTATCATTCTTGTATTGCTGTATAATTCTTTCAGATAGATAAGCTAGAAATACCTAAGTTTCATGTACAGACACGACAGCCAGCCTTAAATGTCAATATTTATTTGTCAACAAAAATGGCTACAAAATTTGTTTTGTTCAGTTCACACTACTTACCAAGTGTAGTGTAAATATTGAAACTGGTCATCCCATCCCTTAGGGTCATACTCGTCAATTACCCAGTGTATTTCATTCACGTATGGGATAAAATAATCGATTTGCAAATAAACTCTGCAATAGTCAATATGTAATAATAATAATTGGTCAAGTGTAGTGTAAAATAACTTAATTCCTGTATAATGACTATAATTGAGAAATTGGACAAATACTTCACATATCTTTTAAGTTGGGCTTGCAATTATTTGTGCCTGTAATGAATGTGATAAAGAAATATTCTACATGGGTCTTTTTAAACATAATGTATTTGGTTTGAAATATTGTCTAGTCTCTACCAAGATTGTTTAAAGATTTGTTTAGGGGTGTCTAAATTGACCCCACATTGGGGACATGGGGTTTTGTGTATATATAGTGGATGTACATGTACTTATAACCTAGCACTTAAGCAACTTTTGACCCAAATGTGGTGTGTCCTGGGTTTCCCTTATGTGTATATAGTAAAAACTTAAAACATCTTCTTTGAAAGCCCAAGAATCAGAGCTTACAGTGTACATTTTTGGCATGAAACATTATCAAGTGGACCTACAAGGTAGTGGACATTATGGCCCTTCACAGGGTCAACAATGTCCCTGCCTTGGAGGTCTTGGGTTTTTCTTATACCATAGCAAAAACTTAAAAAATAAATCTTCTTTTCTGAAACTCCAGTTGCTTGAGCTTAGATATGTGGCATGAAAGATTGTCTAATGGAACCTTACCAATATTGTTTAGATTGGCAAAGTTTTAGGTAAAGAAGAAAATATAAAAAAGTGCTCATTAAGGTACCGATTCTTGAAATTGAGTCAAAATTATAATTGGCCTTTAATTTATACTTTAAAAGTAAAGAAAATATAAAAAAAGTGCTCATTACCGATTCATGAAATTGAGTCAAAATTATAATTGGCATTTAATTTATCCTTTAAAAGTAAAGAAAATTTTAAAGTGCTCATTACCGATTCTTGAAATTTTGACAATCAACGGAAAAGTTAAAAAAGTTATTCCCCTTTCTATCAAAGACATCAGGATATGATGGGGTTGGGATTTGAATCACAACTAGCAATAGTGTCTAGTTTACTATATTTCAAAAGGAATTTTAAGTTAGAAATGGACTAAGGGTAAGAATAAATTGCAGTCAAATTCAAATTTCATGATACTGTAAACAGTAACCACTTCAGGGATTCCATTAAATTAAAAAATTTGGAAGACTGCAAAATGTCTGACATTGGAAGTCACAATATATAAGTAAAGAAGGACAAGCATTACCTATTTGAAGTCGCAAGCCAAAATCAAGCAGTAAATGACTCCCAAACTTCCAATAAAAGGAAGCCCTGCACTTTTTTTGTTCACACTTTTTAAAATTTTTATTTTGAAAAAAATATTTCTATGTTTCTAGGAGATGGCTTATCAGCCAAGAGAGATGCAATACCTGCCAAGAGATGTGCAATACTCTCAGCGAGAATTGAGCTACCCTGCGAGGGAACCGGCTCTTCCAGTCCCGGAGCCAGGCTACCAGCAGCAACAGCCTCAACATGCATACCCGTCACCCAGTCTTTCACAACGGAGTCGCAGGAGCGAGCACTCACAGTCACAAAAAAGTAGGCACAGTCGAGCTTCCATGCGCAGTTCGAATGGGATTCCAGATATGGAAAGTATGTCTAATTTGTTGTATTAACATAAACCTGAAATTTATTTTACGATAACTTCACAATGTTTTTTTGTCCGTTTCTCAATTACTCCGGTTTTAATCGCTTATTTACTGTAAGTTTTAAAAACAGAAGTGAAATTTTAGAAATTTTACATTTTGATATTTTGCAGTTGGAACCCAGCTGGCATTATATTGTTAGATGCTTGAAATACTTAAAGGGACTCCACTGATTCTAATTAATTAATTGTGAAAAATACCCAAAATTGAAAAGGGTTGCAACTCAACTAAGAATAGCACATAAAAACTAATTTATTTCTGAGTATATTTCCTAGGTATCTTTTGCATATCTCCATGTTTTAAGTGTCCCAGGTGGTCTTCAAAAGTATTTCAAATGTTATATTTTTAGACTTTTGGACCTCAGTGAAGTTCCTTTTAAGTTTAATGTAGAAAGTTCACTTTAATGTGACAAGTACTAAGCAATATTTGATATGGTTGCACAGGAGATAATTATTTAAATATAAGTGTATTTATGTGGATTTGGCATATTTATTATATTATTTTGCTTATTTTTAGAATAAAACGAGATTATTGCCTATATCATCATTATGATAATTACCATTAACATGCATATATTTAAAACCATTTCCTTTCTTTAATGTTTCCTAAGGCTCATATTGCCCTTATCATATTGCGTTAACTTACCTGATTATCATGATTTTTGGCCGGGTTGCATCCGCAAATACTTATCACAGCCTCTTGATATTTGGCAAACAGCATTGACACATGGTCCCATACCGTGGGATTCGATTTCAGGTCTGTCGCTCATCCACTTCCTGTTTATCCACTTAGTTAAATTAGTTAGATTTTTTTACATTAATGGTCAATGCTAGGAAATTTTCGTAACAGTTTTCTCAGCAACTACTTATCACAGCCTCTTGATATTTGGCATAAAGCATTGACACATGGTCCCATACCGTGGGATTGAATTTCAGGTCTGTCTCTCATCCACTTCCTGTTTATCCACTTAGTTAAATTAGTTAGATTTTTAAACATTATTGGTCAATGGTAGGAAATTTTCGTAACAGTTTTCTCAGCAACTACTTATCACAGCCTCTTGATATTTGGCATACAGCATTGACACATGGTCCCATACTGTGGGATTCGATTTCAGGTCTGTCGCTCATCCACTTTCTGTTTATCCACTTAGTTAAATTAGTTAGATTTTTTGACATTAATGGTCAATGGTAGGAAATTTTCGTAACAGTTTTCTCAGCAACTACTTATCACGGCCTCTTGATATTTGGCATACAGCATTGACACATGGTCCCATACTGTGGGATATGATTTCAGGTCTGTCGCTCATTCCACTTCCTGTTTATCCACTTAGTTAAATTAGTTAGATTTTTCGACATTAATGGTCAATGCTAGAAATATTTTCGTAACAGTTTTCTCAGCAACTACTTATCACAGCCTCTTGATATTTGGCATAAAGCATTGACACATGGTCCCATACTGTGGGATTCGATTTCAAGTCTGCAGCTCATCCACTTCCTGTTCACATTAATGGTCAATGGTAGGAAATTTTCGTAACATTTTTCTCAGAAACTACTAATCACAGCCTCTTGATATTTGGCATACAGCATTGACACATGGTCCCATACTGTGGGATTCGATTTTAGGTGTGTAGCTAATCCACTTCCTGTTAACCTACTGAATTAAATTTTCGACATTAATGGGTCAATGGAAATTTTTTTTCGTAACATCACAGCCTCATGATATTTGGTGTACAAATGCAACCCGGCCTTTTCTGTCTTTGACCCATTTTTAATTTATTTTAAAATATACAGTGAACCTCTGTTATAAAGAACACTTCCGCTAGGTCCCGATGTTCTTCTTCTTTATCTTATATCAAAATCGTAATGTACAGGGAACTGGCTAATAGCGTAAATTTGGTAACTCGACTTAACTTGACTGCCGGTTAGAAACATGCATTTAATTATGACAAATAAAGAGTTAGAACCTACATAGTAACATACATAATAAAAATCTAAGTGTGTAAACTTAAAATTATTTAGGCAACATGGATCATCAAAATTACTGATAGTATTCATTTGAACTTCAATTGTTAAAAAATACATGTCTTTGTACCAACTGGAACTGGAGGTCACTTTTCAAGGTCCATACTTGTTGGCATGAATTTTGAATGAAATGTAGCCAAATATCCAAAGCTCATAACTCTGAATTAAGAATCTTCTTTTTTGTTGATTTTTACATTTCTAGCCTCTTGAATTATAATGAAATATGGTCAAATATATCCAAAACTCATAACTTTGAATTAAAAATCTTGTTTTTGTCGATTTTTACATTTGTAGGCTGTTCTACTTAAAAGTCTAGTTTGTAAATTCACTCATACTTTCCTGCCTTGGAAAATGATTAGATTTATTCCATACATTCCATACGTTCATTCATGTATATGCATATTTTTGAGTTGAATGTTAATGTTTATCACATCCCTATGCCGATTTTGCGACTCGACCGTAAAAATGATATTGCATGGCCATGCATATATTTTGATGAAACTTCAATCCAAACTTTGATTTATCTTATTGATGTAGGACACATGAAAAAAAATCTATAAACAACTGCATTCTCCTTATGTGCAAAATTATTAACTAAAAAGCACACTTTCTGACAAGCATGTGTCTGGGCTATTTGGCACTTGTGACAATTTCTAGTTTAACTTGTTTAATAAAATCAGTATTGAACTTACACTTCAATACTGAATTTATTGAACCTACTACCATTCAATATCTTCTATTTATTCTGTGCTTTTTTTTCAGCACGTAATTTGGAAGCATCACATATCATTGACCAACTGAAGAAAGAGATTGTGTTCCTAACAGGTGGGCGTGACAGACAAGGGGGACCACTCTTGATATTTCCCCCTCATAGAGATGAATATTTCTTGCCAAATGACATCACAGCATGTTTGAAATATCTCTTTCAAATACCAAGGTAATTATTAATTTTTCTTGTAATGCTGTTATATATGTGGCCGAGTGGTTAATGCATCAGACTAAGTAATCTAAGGATTGCTGGCCGTGTGGGTTCAAACCCTGTCAGGGGTCCATGAGCAAGAAACTTTACACTCATTGCTTAGTACTGCTTGATTCCTGGAATGGATTCGAGAGTGTATCAATAAGCTTATAGCTTCCAACACAGTCAAACTAAAATAAATTAGTATAATCTGATGTTATTACTTAATTTTTGAAGACTGAGTTATAAATGCTAGCTGCTTCAACATTATGCCTCAGAAATGAATATATTTTTCCTTCTTTAGAAAAGGCAACATGAGTTTCATAGTGTGTAAATAATCGTTTCAGAGCATTTTATATGCTTATCACCTGAAGAAAGTAAATCTGAATGTGAAGTAGCAAAATGTAAACAAACTAGTAATTTGACTTCCATACAAAATACTAAACCACTGTATCAAAAGGCAACAGAAGCAAAAAATGGTTCAGGTATATGGCCAATGAGTAACTTTTGAAACTATAGCAGGACATATGAAATAAAAAGATCTTGAGAAATAAAAATAAAAGCATTTCTGTGTCACAATGGGCCTTTAAGATTTCATGGTTCCTCATAAACTAACTGAAAACAACTGTCTGAAAAAGTCTGAAATTTTAACATATTGCTCTGTTAAGAATCTCTTGCTTTGTTCTATTATATACATTGGATTTAAATTGTGACAAATCTTGCTGTTCTGAATTCAGCTTAAAGATTATCATATTTGTAACATATTTTACATCAACAAAACATGTGTTACACTATATGGTAAAGGTATGTTATTATCATCTGTTTTATTCATACATACTATTTTATCTGTAACTATCTTATTTCCACTACAATATGGGAGGACAGTAAAACATGAACTCTAGACTGTTGGGAGACATTTAATACTGCTAGCTTTATGCAAATTTTTGAGTAAAAAAATGCAATATTGTATAATAAGCAGTCAGAAACTTTATCAGTTTGGGCACATAAGTGCTATTTCCCTTGTAAAATAAATTAATAATTTTAGCTAATGTATAGATGTAAATTAGTTAAAGGTCCATTTAGCCCCACCACCCCCATCCCCCCCTCTCACTGAAAAAATGCCTCAAAAACTTTTGATTTCTGGTTTGTTTTGCACCTGTTTCCAAAAAATTACTCATTTACCATAAAAATGAACTATCTTTTGCCACTGTTGCATTTTTGCAATTGGTATAATTTTAGTGATTAAGTATTTTGTATGAAAGTAAAGTTGCTACTTTGTTTACATTTTGCTTTCTTTACAACACATTGTTGCAGAATATGTATATGACATCATTTTTCAGCTGTTTAAAATCTAATGTTCCTTAATCCATAATAAAAATATTATTAAACACATGTTGGACTTTTGTAAAGAATTAAAAATATTATTTATTTCTGAGGCATAATGTGCCTTTATAAAAGCAGATATAAATGAAATAAATAAGCTAAGTTTTGCATGAATAAGTAAATGCCCAGTTGTAGAATATACTCTTCACTACAATAATAAAACTTGTAAACTTTAAGACATTAGTAATGCTGTCCAGGGGGTTAAAAAAGGTCATAAATGCATTGCAAATGATATATGAAGTTATTATGTTTTTACATAATTATGATAATAGAAATTATTGTTGATAAATGAACTATGTAACATTTGTTATATAGTTCATTTCAACAGATGTTGCATGTGTCAATTTAAAACTATATTATCTTTAATATTTTTGTACAAACTTACTGAGCATATAAATACATGTAGATTTTCCTTCAAATTATATAAATAACTTCCTGGTTTTTAACAATGTAATAAACATGTATGTTTAAGAAATAATAAAGTAAATGGTAAAGATGTGTTACACTATAGGTGCCGCATCAATGATTCTTTTTCACTTTAAACAGTCTTTATTTTGGGTATGTGATAAATTGAATATTATATTCATGTAGACTCATTGCTAAATTTATTTAACTTGCTGAATAATGTAATGTTATGCTCGCCAGAGGCTCGCATAACATAATTTTATTCAACTTGTTCAATAAATTTAGTTTTGAATATTTTGACACTCGTTTAATATCCTCTATATATATCAATTGTTAAAGATACATGTAAATTAAAAAAACTAGAGTCTTTGATATGAACAAGGAAACATAATAAGAATGAAAAAATCTCAACAAAAAATGTGATATTAATGTTGCCATGATTGTTTATTGATTTTATCAGAGTAAGTATTATGTATATGCATAAAAAAGCTGCATATACATATAGTCCCAAATTGGTGTTTTACACTTTTTGTGTAGATAGAAAATCATGAGATGTGTTGTAATTAATACATAAATCATGTTAATGCCCAATACCTTGAATTATAATGGTGTTGCATTGAGCACTTGGTAATTTACTTATATAATCATTTACTCTATGTATGGAGATTTTTCTAAATTGACCAAAAATATGAATTTCTTAAACTGTTTTTTCAGTGAGGAATCAAGGAGGCGAGGGTTCACGGCTATTATAGACAGCAGAGATGGTTCTTGGTCTAACTTGGTCACAGTTCTTGGCTGTCTTAAGGTTTGTATTCATATTATATGCCCTTAAAAAGTTCCGGATATAATGCCCTTAAAAGTGCAGGTATTCAAATGACTCCATCAAGCTAATGCTAAGGAATGAGTTTCAAAAAAGCTTGTAGCTTTCTATTCAATCCTTTTTGCATTTGATTGTAATTTTTTGGGTAGATATGTTTGATTGAAATAAAATATTTGTTTAAACTAACTTAGTAAGCACATGATAGTAGGTCTACCTAGATGTATGCTTCTACCTGAAATCTTAACATAAAAAATATAATGATGTCCATCTAGCCTATGTTCCCAGTTTTTTTTGTGCGTGTTTTTTTTTGTATTACTGTTTTACAAAGACCATGTGACCTGTATTTTACAGCAATCATTAGGTGATTACCTGAAACAAGTGCTTGTACTAAAGACTGACGGGATGGGACCACGGCAGACCAGTAGCAGTAGTTTCCGTCGTGATAAAGGTCATAACATAGAGGTAACATTAAAAATAGTGGCCATTAATATAAGACCTTGCAACATTTATATGTATTTGTCATACCTGTTCCATCAGTAAAGATACCTACCCTATCTTCATAACCAAATAGTGACTAGACATTACAATGTTGGCTACTTAATTAATTATTTAGTATTTTGCGATCAAATTCTCTCACTGTATAACTTCAAATATAAGCTTGAAACTCTTGCCATTAAGCCTATTAAAATGGAGTAAATTTAGCCCAATTATAAACCAATACATTTATAGTTGATACATCATTGAAATGGAATTTAGATATCCACATACCTTTTGTTAATAAATTACCCCAATAATTGATTAAGTACTTTGTATTATCGATTTATGGTATATAATAAAGTAAGACTTTTTGGAAATGTCGAAAAGATGTAAACTTTATAAAGTAAATATAATTTACATAAAAACTATATTTAAAATAAATGATTTTGTGTACTACAATACCTTAGGAGTAATACACATACACCATTGAAGTTTATCTGATTGACTGGTTATTCTATAGTCTGTTTCAAACCTTTATACAATAACAATGTACAGTGGCTTATATACCTGTAAAACTAACAGAAAAGTAGTAAAAATAAATAAATAATTGAATTTTTCATTGTATTTTCATGTTTCCTTTCTTACTTCATGTTTATTAAGGTGTATTTGTAGATATTTTTCTATAAACATCTTTTGAAGTTGGAAATTTTGTGTACAATTCACCTGTATTTGAGATGAACACATCATATGTAAAAAAATGGGTTTTAAATCAATTCAGTAAGTAAGTATTAAGGTAAATTTACTGTGTATGCACATATTTTTAAAGGACAACTCAAGATATACAAGCTTTGTATAAAACCAGCCATATATTCAAATTGAATATTATTGCAGCAATTTTGTTTTAACATAAGATAGAGGCTGATTTTAGATTCTCTCTTAAAAAAATGTAAAAGTTATCCCCCATCCCTCCCCCATTAATCAGCTGAACTTTAAGACAAAAAATGGTTTTGGATGTGAGGGATGTTGCACTATTTCATTATCCCTCATGTACAGACTGAATCAAACAGAGTCTGCAATTTTCATGTAATTTTGCTGATTATATAACTTCTGAGTTATCACATTTTTCCAGATATTTATGAAAATCATATTACATATATGTAGGTTATCATATAAAAAAGTGAATGATAAGTAGGGATTGTTCTTCATCACTGTATTTTATAATTCTTACCTAAGAAAAGTGTTTGTTTTTATTGAAAAGATTATATTTATGTAATAACTTTTATCTTGAAATTCTTTAACACTAATAAATGGACAATTGAATTTGTAAATTCATATTGGAACTTATGTCCATTTTATGATACTAAAGGATAAAATACATTATTTCAACTAAAAATCTAAAATGAAGTAATTGTGTTGTATTTGTGTTTGTTTTTAAGGAGCAGATAATTTCAGGTCTATATGAAGTAAGAAATATGCACAAATGTCTTTCAATTAATACTTATATATATAATACTTATATATAATATAAGTATCAAATTTACAACCATTTAAATAATTGTATATTAAAATTATGTAAATTTTCTTTTTTGTTATAAGTAGTTTTGTGAAAGTATCAGTTTCATAGACATACATGTATTGCCATGGTAATTTTCTGTTTTGAAGATTTAAAGTCTGCACACAATTGCATATCCATTATAAAATGCATTGAAACTAAGAAAATTTTGTGTATTTATATAAAAATTATCTGCATGAATATATGATAACATTACATGATTGCATAAAATTTAACACATATAGACACATGTTTTGCATATTTCATAATGTATTATAAAAAAAATTGAAAAAAGATATAATTTTATAATGTATTATAATTATATAAATTATGACATGACATGATTGATTTGCTCTTGTCTGTTTTTTGTCCTTTTTTCTTCTTTAAAGTCACAAACAAAAGGTCAAAGTCTTTGTTTTAAGGCTTTTTGCAGTTTTCGAAATAAAAAATCTGAAAAAAGGCAGAATTTTATGTGTTTTTGAGGTTTAAAGTTCAGCTAAGATATTTCTTTTTCATGTTTTGTAAAGTCTTTTTTTGGGACAGAAAGTTATTATCTGTATTATATGCATGCACAACTATTGTTTATGCCCCCTTTTTATCAGTTTTATTAGTTAAAAGAAGTGGTGGCATATTACATGCCATGGTAAAGGTGTAGGTCACTAAATAATAATGTCAGTCTGAGAATTACATGCTTCACCACCACATAAAATCTAATAATGACACCTGTGATGGTAAAGTTGAAAGAAGTGGACTCAGATGTGTGATTGTGTGGTTTGATAAGTTTGTACTTGTAAAATAAAGGGAACTAATAGCTGTGCATTTGAAGCAAAAATCCAAAATTAAATTTTGTAAAAATTTGTGACAAAATTTCATTGTTGAGATGTTGTATTCAACACAATTTACATTTAAATAATACTAAATACTACAATAATTGTGTTTCTAAGGAGTTGAAATTCTTACTGCCAGCATATCTGAATATCCTTGATGTGTACGACAACATGTTCCTCGTGTTATGTAATTATGTAAAAATTTCATTTGCAACAAAAATCTATTGTGGAATTATGTAAAAATTTCATTTGCAACAAAAATCCAAAATTAAATTTTGTAAAAATTTCATTTGAAGCAAAAATCCAAAATAAAATTTTGTAAAAATTTGTGACAAAATTCCATTGTTGAGATGTTGTATTCAACACATATACATTTAAATAATACTAAATACTACAATAATTGTGTTTCTAAGGAGTTGAAATTCTTACTGCCAGCATATCTGAATATCCTTGATGTGTACGACAACATGTTCCTCGTGTTATGTACATGTCACATAAGGCTTGTATATACAACAGTGTTTCAAATATGTTGCTCACAACATCTTGTGAGATGTTGGAATTTGACCTCCATTTTCTTTTTTTTCGCACAAGGATTGTCAGTGTTTTAGTTTGAAGTGAAGGGGTTTTACATGGTATAGTAGCTTAGCAAGACAAAAATGCACAGCATTCAATTTTAGCACAATTTGCAATAGAATGTGAATCCTTTTGCAAGTACTTTAGAGCCAAAAGTGGGGCTCCTTAGATTTACCATTCTGTTTCTTTATTTTGTCATTATTTTCTTGATTTTTAAGATATTACTTCCTTATGGCTAATAACTAGTTGTTATTGTCATATGACTATTTTTAGAAACAAATGTTACTGGCGCGCTACAAATATCTCTCTGGGCGCTGTATTGAAGAAGGCTTAACAGTGATATGATGCATTTTTCCAAGATAAAATTACAGAAATACTTAGTTTGAAACAATGCAGAATTGTTTTCACAACAAAAAACAAAAGCTGAGGGCCACTTTAAGTAGATAATAAAAGATAATTTCTATGTTAAAATGTTTTTAAACTGTGTAATAGATAATGATAGCAATGTAAATTTTTTAAATTTTTTATTTCAGCCACAATTTATCAACCTGAATAGACTGTATACATATGTAGATCGCAATCAACTTATAGGAAGTATGAGTGGCACTCTTATGTATCATCATTCATACTGGCTACAAAATAGACTGGTAAGCTAAAATTGACTTGTTCTAAGATTTTCTAAGCTCAACAAAAATTGACTGGTCCAAAGACTTTTTTAAGCTCAACAAATATTGACTGGTCCTAAGACTTTTTTAAGCTCAACAAAATTGACTGGACTTAAGAATTTTTAAGCTCAACAAGGCAGAATACAGTGAAAATTAAACATTGTTATATCTCTACAAACAAAATGTTTTTTTAAGGTAAACACTTGTTTGCAGTTGTTTAAAGTATATTATGTAAAAGTGATAAAGAATAGAAAAAATACTTAAAAGGAAATATAAAGATTGATCATTGCAAAAAAATCTTAAAAGATAAAAAGTAGCAAAAGAGAAAACAAATATTTGATAGAATATCAAATGCTTTAGATAATTTATTATTAAGAGTAGATTTTTCTTTCACCTGGTCTGAAAAGAAATACTGTATATGTTATGGAAAAAAAACAACAACAATATTTCAATGCTTAAAGCCCCATGTTCAGAAAAACAACCCGATATATGTTCCATTGAGGGTGAAATAAAGGTTGCCTTGTGAAGTTTAATTAAAAAACTTAGAGTTTTGTCTTTTACATGTAGGTAGAGTGAGTCAGCATATGACATGACTTTAGGGAAAACAATATGGAAGTTATTTTTGGTATAAAATCTTACATAAATTATGGTTTCAATGAAGGGAGTCATTCCTAAATGCCTTGAATGAAAAAAAAAAATTTTGTTCCTTTATTTTATATTGTACTTTATTTAATATATAAACCTGGCATTGTAAGGATTTTACAAGCAAGATAAATTTTGCTAAATTTTTAAAATAACTAGTTTATAAACTGTTGTAATTTGTATTCACTTTGTTCACTTAGGACTTGGAAAAATTTCTACGGGAAGCCAAAGCAGTAGCATCTCATTTAGACACTTCTGAATCCGAGATTGGTTTCCAGCAGCGTAACCAGGGACCAGACTCGCAAATAAGTCCAATAGAGGCTTTACATCAACATAGGTTCTTCCAAGATTCCATTCTGTCAGTGCCAAACCAGGCCCTTAGTCAAGGTAATATTTTGAGGTTTAACCTTTGTTGCTGCTTGCCATTATACAATTATGGCCTGAGGGTCTTTAATACCTATGCCGGAAATACGGCATTTAGACATCAGCCGTTATCATGGTTGTCGCCCTTTCTAAGAAATGGACAGATGTCATTGTATACAAATATCTGTCATTCAGTTTAACCCTTTGACTAATTTAGAAATCATGATAGCACAAAATTAGGATTAGATAAAGATGTTTTTATTGTTGCTTATATTGATAAATGAAAGTCACTGAGAGTTGATAACGTCATTTTGCATGTGTGCTCATTTACTGGCTTATTTAATGGAAAAATAATGCCGAGTAGCATGACGGTCGAAATGGCATAATGACCTACATCTTGCTATTGTGGCCTTGATATACTCCAGATTTTGTTACTATATATAGTAACATAGATATTAAAACCTTTTAATTGCTCTTTAGGGTCAAAGCCTTCATTTTCAAGGAGCAAAATACTATTTCCCTTTATTTATAGCATAACTTTTTAATAGGTCAGGAATTGCTACAGAAGTTACAGCAATACAGTGACGTAGCTATGCGAGGGGAGGAGTCCGTAACAACCCTCGACAACCTCGAGGCCCAGAAACAGGTTAAACGTTTGATTCAGTATATAGAGAGTCGAGTTGAGAAAATTCGTGCATACCTCGAGGACAGAGACATGACTTTAAACGTAGAGGTTCAGAGGGATTCAGTACAGCGAGAAATAAGACAGGTGCGTATTGCCTCAATAGCTTTATATAAACAATTTTAATACTGCACGTTTGTAACGTCACTTTTCATTGGATAATCATAATGTGACTACCTTGTAGATATCTGTCACCAATCATTAAATTGCAAACATCAACAAATAGTTTAAAAATTATGATACTTTGGTAAAAAAATGCAAAACCAAATTTGCGCTCAAACTGAAATTGTGACCTTTTCTAGCAATATTCCTCAGGTGAGTGGTCCAGGGCCATATTGGCCCTCTTGTTAGAAACAGTAATGACTTTTGGTGTTTTAAATGTTGTGTGGCAGATGTTAAAAAATTTCCCTCTTACTTCACTATAGTCTTGTTATACTTTTCTGGACCTTGGGTATCATTGATTTAAGGTTAATTGCTAAAGATTTAATTCCACTTAGGCTGAAGGTTTGAGAGATTTTGCACATTTACATTATCTCTTATGAAGAAACTAAATCAAAGATAACAATTTCCTTTCCATATTGTTATTTTCATTGCTTCAGAGAGATTTCCTCTTTTTCCAGAAATTTATAATGTGAAAGTAATAATTATCAAAATATTTATTAAAAATGGAATACTGGAAGTATTTATTATTATTATTTTGAAAACTGTATTCTCTATTTAATGAGGTTTTGTTAGAATTGTAAATATTATATTTGATTATACAGGTTGTTGATTGGATATTAGGACCAGGGGAGAAATTACTGGCCTCCCAGTCTGATATAGGGGACTCGTACGAAACAGCAGAAGTTTTGAGAAAAAGACATGAAGAATTAGAAATCAAATGCACAGTAAGTAACCAGTCAGATGTGTTTGTATAATTAATCTGAAACCAGTCAGATGTGTTTGTATAATTAATCTGAAACCAGTCAGATGTGTTTAAATGATTAATCTGAAACAAGTCAGATGTGTTTAAATGATTAATCTGAAACAAGTCAGATGTGTTTAAATGATTAATCTGAAACAGTCAGATGTGTTTAAATGATTAATCTGAAACCAGTCAGATGTGTTTATATAATTAATCTGAAACCAGTCAGATGTGTATAATTAAACTAAAAAACAAGCAAGATGTGTATGTATAATTAAACTGAAACCAGTCAGATGTGTAAACAAGTGTTCTTATTATTAATATTTTCTACATATCAGTTGTTTAAGAAATGCATAAATATTCACAAACCAAAGGACTTATTGGGGTCCATACTGTCAGTGCCTAAAATGGCGTATTGACCCTCATTAAACACAGATTCTTATTATTAATTGTTAATTATTTACAAATTTTCATGAAAATTGACACTAGTTTTGGAGGTATGCTTCTTTACAATGAATGCGTCTAGCATTTAGCTATACATGTATAACTATGGCAGTTTATTTGGCTAAGGTTAATTACATTATAAAATGGTATGGAGTTGTTCCATTCATCTGACTGTTTGTAAGTCACATCAGTATCTGCTCAGAGTGTGGCGGCAAGGCAGAGTGGTTAACACGTCAGACTAGTAATCTTAGGATTGCTAGCTGTGTGTGGTCAAACCCAGTCAGGGGCAAGCCGTTGTGTCCTTGAGTAAGAACCTTTACACTCATAGCAAAGCACTTGTTAGTTCCAGGAATTGATGAGTGATTCAATAAACTTATAGGTTCAAACACAATTGAACTAAAATAACTGGTATAGATTAATATCTGCTCAGTATCTTGATAACTTCTAGTTGTGCTGCCCTATACCTAGTAGTATGGACAGTGTTTGCAAATAGATGACCTCTATTGAGTTTGAGGTCATTAAGGTCAGCAGAACTGCAATTATTTCCAAAAATAGTGCAACAAAATACATGTAGACGTTTTGAGAGTAAAAGGCTGATAATAAGCTTGTGAAATACTATATAAGTGGTAAAATTAACGATGCTGATATATTGGGGAATTTCTCGATTGACAAAAATCCATTTTGAATTTCCTCTAGCGTAAATTTCAACCAACATGTCACTAAATTCTACCCTTGCATGATCGGCTAATATTTTCTCACGCAAAATGTCTGTAATTTTAATTTGCTAACTTTTAGACACACAAAAATTATTTACTTACACAGTGTATGGCTGGCTGAATGTGTGTTTTAAACTTTTTTTTCAACTTCTAGGATACATACGGTCATTATGCAGAACTTCGCCATCGTGCCGAGGATTTGTTTGATGCACGAGCCAAGTACACAGATGACATTCGTGCACAACGTGACTACATGGACACAGTCTGTAGAAGCTTTGCAAGTAGATTAGAAAGGCGGAGAACCCTTCTAATAACGTCTGTCAGATTCCATAGGTTAACTGAAGAGGTAAAATCATTTTTAAATGTATATTTTTTTGTTGATTTTGTCTTAGAAATAATGGTTTTAGAATAAATATATTTAACTTTAACTTGTAAAATTGTGAATTTTTTATAATTCAATAATGATTTAACTTGAAAAACAATACTATAGGTTAAGCATTTAGTGATTTCAGCTTGAAAAATAGTAATTTCACAATATATTCTAAGCTCAAACTTAGTTCTTATGTATTTGATTGGTTAGAAACTGTCACTGAATGTTCAGTGACCAATGAAAATCCTGAGATTTGAGACGGAACTCAGAAAAAAGTTTCATAACCTCGAGGCCTGGTCATATAAGGAAACATGATTTATACATGATTCATAAACAAATTATCTAGCATATGAGTTACAGAAAATTATGATTATATTTTGTAGTTTTCACGAAAACTGGATGACCTGTTGGAGATATTGTATAATGACAAGGAAGCAGACACTGTTGAGGCAGCACAAGAAGCACTAGAACTGTTGAAGGAAAGAGTTGATGCTATAGGTGGATATAATACTGAAATCATGAACATAAGCAAACAATCCATGTTATTTTTCCCCCGGATGTGTTTACTTTGACTTTAAAAGTATAATGAAATATAAAGAATAAGTGAAGCATGGCCTCCACATGGCAGTGGCTCTTGTTTTAATGAAATATTGAATAGTAATGCTTTCAAGCCATCAAAATTCAGTGTTTTTGTAATTAGTAATGGTTTTAAGCCAACAAAAGTTAAGTGTTGTTGTTATTGGTATCCGGACAATTCCCCTCCCGGACGATTCCCCTCCCAGTAAATTTGAATGTTTTTTCACAACCCGGACATTTCCCCTCCCGTTTTTTTTTTTACGGCGGACAATTCCCCTCCCGTTCTTTTATCAACCCGGACAATTCCCCTTCCGTTCTTTTAACAACCCGGACAATTCCCCTCCCCCTGTTGTCAGAGCGGACAATTTCCCTCCCGTGGCTATTGAATATATATATTATATAATATTGTTTATTTGAAAGGTATATACATTTTTGCAGCGGCAAAACAATAAAAGAACAATTGATAAGAACAAAAAAACAATTAAGCTGTAGATTCTTGCAAAGAATATATTATGCACATGTTATAGTAAATTGAACTGTCATCTTAGAAAATCATATTCACCATATTGAATCAGTACATGAAGTCCTAACACAAAATATCAGTGATCATTTTGATTTTATATATGATTGAACACATTTGTAGGAATATTCTCCTTCATTTTTAATTGGTTTTGCAATCAAGGACACATTTAACTAAGAGCGGCAATGCTTAAAGATTTTTTATTGACAGTTTGTTTATCTTAAGCAGCTTTGGCAATGATTAAAGGCGGTATAATGTCACTTTTGTGAAATAATGATTGTTAAAAGTTCCGATCTTTAACAGTTTATTGTTAAGAGTAAAAACTGTCATCTTTAATAAGAATGGTTATAGTTTTTTGTATACGGAATGTGAAAAAACGGGAGGGGAATTGTCCGCTCTGCTAAAAAATGGGAGGGGAATTGTCCGCTCTGCTAAATTAACGGGAGGGGAAAAGTCCGCCCTATTAAAATAACGGGAGGGGAAATGTCCGAGTTGTGAAAATAATATGGAAGGGGAATCGTCCGGGAGGGGGATTGTCCGGGATTCGTTGTTATTAGTAATGCTTTCAAACCATCAAATTAACTGTTGTAATTTGTAATGGTTTCAAGCTATCAAAATTCAGTGTTGTTATAATCAATAATGTTTTGAAGCCACCAAAATTCAGTGTTGTTTAATTAGTTATATTTCAAGTCCTCAAAATTCAGTTTTGTTTTAATTATTGTAGTAATGCCTTCAAGCCATCAGAATTCAGTTATTTTATAATGAGTAATGGTTTAAAACCATCAAATTAACTGTTGTAATTAGTAATGGTTTCAAGCCATCAAATTAAGTGTTGAAATAAGTAATGCTTTCAAGATTCAGTGCTGGTTTCTGAAACATTCACATTGCTATCCTCACTTCAGATTTATCTGCCAGTCGAGCGATGCAAGATGGCCACAGTTTATTGGATGAAATGTCTCGACCAATCAAAAATGCCTCTGGTAAGGATATATCACCGGATTACGCCGGTCAGATCAAACATGTGAATCAGCGTTTAGAGGAGTTACAAGAGAGGAAGATGAGATGTGATGACCTAGCCGAAGTTAGAAAACTTAAACTGCAGCAAATATTACAGCTACGCACTTGTGAAAAAGATGCAGAACAGGTATGGCATAGCAAACACAATAAAATCTCATAAAAAGACTATATAATGAATTATCACATACTCATGCGGATTTTTTGACTCAATAAAAATGGTATTGCATGGCCATGTATATATTTTGATATGATGTCATTTACGTTGTACAAACATAGTTTAAAAACGCCCTAAATTTTAGCGTTACACTGTAGGCGCATCCATGAAAAAATGATTCTATTACATAGATAGAATATTGATTTAAACATTAACATAGATAGCTTATAAAATTAAAGACTTACATGGGTGGAATAATTAGTTTCAACATTTATAATATCTTTCAGGCTATCAGTTGGATAGTGGAGTTATGTGATGTTATGTTGAAGACACAAACACATATAGGTCAGTCGCCACAGGAAATTGACAGCTTACAGGAGGAGCACCGCCAGGTGGAGACGACAGCAGGGGTTTGTACACAATTATTATGCCATCAAAACTACACTTTTGTGCTGTTAAACTAAACACCGTATCATATTATGAAATGCCTTTTTAATTTGTTTCTTGATTAAATTTTTTATAGTTTGCCAAGATTTAAAGTTGTAACTGTTCATGCTGTGCTCAGGTCATCCTGTATCCAGCATCCCTTGTCAACATTTTGCGTTAAACTACATCTTCCCTTGAAATCATGGCAAATTGCTATAAAACTATTTAGGAAAGATCCTTTAATGGTCTAAGAAAACCTGCCAAATTTGATCCTGGCTGCCAGAGCTCCAATAGAAAACCTTTAAATGACATTTCTTCCCAAACTATTTGGTGGATTTGGATGTAACCGGATAGGAATAATCATGGGGTTGTCCTTTACGTAAATTATTAAAATCTTTCTGGTCTGCTGATAGATTCTCTAAAGCTCAAAATAATTTATCATGGCAACATATGACCTTATTGTATTATATACAAATGTAGTGTTTAAATGTGCTAATACTCTTATAAGTGTTACACTAAGGGATGTCAATGAAAAATGACTTTTTTTTAAACTGTAAAACGTTCTTATTTTAAATATGTGATAAATCGAATATTATATTTGTGTAGATTCTATACTAAATTTATTGAACAGAGGCTCGCATAATATGATTTTATTTGACTCGTTCAATAAATTTTGTATTAAATCTACACTCATTAAATATCCTCTATACATGAAATAAGGAATATAAATGGTTAGTAGGAATTAGAAAAAAAACCACCTGAAATGATTGGAAGTAAAATCTTAAAAAACTTATATAAACTTAATTTTATGTTTGATATTGATAGGGAACCTATGAGTACGGCAAGCAGTTGCTACAAGCTGCACTGGTGCTGCGCCGCTCGCTTCGTATGGAGCTCGAACCCAATACCATTCTAGTGCATCGGCTAGAGGAGGCATGGAAACGGTTCTCAATGGGTAACAATGAACGCGCCAACCGCCTTAATGTGGCATCCATGTTTTTAGCTCAGTCAGATAAGGTAAACAAATAATTTAACATGTTTTTCATTTCTAAGTTTCAAACCAAGATATAATATTTATTTTGCTTAAGTTTAACTATGATGAAGAAGAAGAATCAGAATCCTTTAACAATACACTGTAATTAAAGAAATGACATTTTTTTTTATTATTTATTTTAGTATATCCATGATGAAATTGGCTATAAACAAGTGTTTGAAATGATGTAGATCTAGTTTGTTTGAAAGATTGCATTACTGTTTTATTAATGATAGTCTGTCATATGATATTATGTGCTTATGATGTCATATATTTTTTGTGATTATTATGTCATATACATGGTTATAAGGTTACAAATGTGGTTATGATGTCATATATGTATTTATGATGTCATATATGTGGCTATGATGTCATATATGTGGCTATGATGTCATATATGTGCTTATGATATCATATATGTGGTTATGATGTTATATATGTGGTTATGATATCATATATGTGCTTATGATAAATCACTTAAATGGTTACTGCACATGAACAACAAATATGATAAATGCCATCATATACAGTATATTATACTTTATTATGGTATAAGATAAGGACAGAGGATCCTTAAATCAGTTGTCTTGGCACATAGTTAAGCCTAATGGTTATTTACAGTACAGAGAACTACCGTTTAAATTTGAATATTTGATGGTTTCCAGTATTACATACCAAAATAATAACATAACATAATAACCTGTATTATAACTGTAAACTCGGCATCCTTGTTACCATTAATTTTTGTTATCTGTTAACTTTGTATAACTTGAAATTGAATAACTTTTTTCAATATTTAAAGCTTTTGGAAAGAGTAGAACAACTAATGGTTGTTGTAGCGCAGACATTAACGGGGGATATATCTGTACGTGATGCCTTGATGCGGTTCGGCCCGGAGAAAGGTGAAGTTGAGAAGGAGGTTCAAGATACAAGTAGAATGGGGAGCGCTCTGTTGGAGCGACTTGCACTTCCGGTCATTGTGATTGACGGGTTAGTATTAAAGAATTATTTATTCATTTAACCTTTTGGGATAATCATGAGACCTAAAATGAATGTTTGTGTGCTTTTTGGGGGTATTGTCAATTTAAATAGTACGGTATTTGAGATATACACCAGCACAAAAATTTCAACATTAGCTTTTTTTTGTAAAACCAAAATACAAATCAAAGGAGAGCGGTGGTAATTTTGGGATTATCATGAATATTGTTCTGGCACTTTTATAGTGAATATTTTTAAGAATTTGTTGCATTTTTTTGACTCACTTAAACTAGACATTATGACTAAATTATGAGAAAGTAATAACATATGGGTCCATCTAGGAATGTTGAAGAAATAGTTGTTGTAAATATGAGTTTTTTCAAGCTAATCCCCTAGTACAAATAAACTTTTACCGCTATAGCTTCATGCAAACTATCATTGACAAGTCACCCTATTGCACATATTTTCGAAAGCTGTAACTGTAAAAGTTTGTTTGTACCCCTGGATTAGCTGGGGAAACCCAAAATATTCTTAATTCCCAACTAAGTCTATTTTGTGAGGAAGGTATCCAGCTAGCTTCTGGAATATCAGTGATTCTACCAAGTGTCTGAAATAATGTATGATAAGGTAGCATAGGGCCTTTCAACACCAGAATCTTCATATGAAAGTTTTCGTTAAATTTAAAATTTAACTTAATTAAAAGCTCCTTTCAAATACACCAATATCTGTGTGGATGAGACATTTTGGACACTTTTTTATGTTTAAAATTTTAATATTACTGTAATGATTGTGTATCATTAAAAATGACACCAGGTCAGGGGTAGAGCGCACTATCTGGCCAGACAGGTATAATTTCACAGAGTTACTCCCCTTTAGCTTGGTTTGCGTGTATGCCAGAATCATTTTCTAACATTTTCACAAGATTGAATGTAGATATTTTCATATTTTTAGAGGTCGATTTTTCAGACCCTTTTGTTGCAGTTGCCATCAGAAAATTTTAATGTTGATCATTTATTTTCTATTTCTCTATGGTTGCATTCATACTTTGAAACAACAATTATTTGAACAAAACCTTTAAGTAAACTAGACTGAAATTAACATTGACCCATAAAAGACCTTGCCCTTGAAAGTCAAATTTTTCAATTTTGCTTGATTTTTGGTACAACTGGCTATGACATTATTGTTTATGAATGTATTGTCTTAATTCTTGGATATTAAGCAACCTTTAGGACAAGACCTTCAAGAAGACCAAACTGAAAATGACCTTGACTTACAAATGATCTTGACATTTGAGGTTAAGTTATCTTATTTTCTGTTATACATGATAATGTATATGTTGCTATTATTTGCTATAATTATGTAACTAATGACTGGATTGCACTCATACTTGGACACAATGCTTACCAAATAACCAACATACTCATTAATTCAAATATACTTTGACCTTAAAATGACCTTGACCATCAAGGTCAAGTTATTGAAGTTTGCTTAAATTTGCTGAAGCTTTATTTATGGACTAAAATCATGCACAACACTTGAGAAACAACTGTAATATTGAATGATTTGGAAATGATCTTGACCTTTAAATGACCTTGACTTTCAAGTGAGAACTTTACTTATTTTCAAATTTAACTTGAACTTGGACATGTGACCTTAACTGTCAACGTTAAATTATTTAAATTTGCTTTAATTGAGGTAAGGACTTTCTTATATTTTAGAGATTTGATTCACGCTTGGACAACTTGATTCACACTTGGACAAATAACACTAATGACAAAAACAACTTGTTGAATAATTCTAACCTTTTAAGGACATTGACTTGAAATTCAAGTTATTCATAACTGAGTTTTGCTTTCATTGTGATAACTTTATTATTTATGCATAATCAAATAAAACAACACTGACTAATAGCAAAACAGACAAGTTAAATTATTCAAGTTTGACGTCTACCTAAAAGTGACCTTGACGGTATGTCAATGTTAACTTGTGGAAATTTATTGTATGTTTTAGTCAAGCTCTACAACTTTGGCTGATCACTATTTTTATGTTTTATTAAAACATTTATCAATTGGTTTCTATGTTAGTTTAGAAAAATTAGATACAATTATTTTTTGTCTTTGAGCTAGCTTAGAGATACATAAAACCTTAAGTGTGTTGGTGTGAAAGGCAACAGTAAAAAAGTATTGAAAACAACTAAAGACAAGTAGAAATTGGGTGCAGTAGAATTTTAGCAGCCAGGAGTTGATACTAGACCTGTTGGTCTTTTTTGTTGCATGACATTTTTCTGTAAAAAAGGAGTATTAGTCTGTTTCTCTCCTTCTCTTATGTGATCTGTTATTTTATAGGAGAATTTGTCACTTTCTGTTATTTCATCTGTTATTTTAAAGAAAAAATATTCATTTCTCTCATGTGATCTGTTATTTTTAAGGAAAAAATAGTTGTTTTCTCTCATGTGATCTGTTATTTTTAAGGTGAATAAGCCACTTTCTCATTCTCTTATGTGACACTGTTATTTTTTAAGGTGATACATGCATCATTAACATGGGAAATAATGTCAGATGTTTTCTATGTGTTTATCATTGATACTATCCTGTTCCATCAGTATTACTGCTCTAATTTCACTGTATGGTTATTAACTACTCACTTTAGCATACAAAAATGTTTAACATTTTTTTTTGTGGCGCTATCATATTGATCTGTCATAGACGTGTAGCTTGTTTTTTGTTTTATATCCTCTGCACAGCATTTCCATTATTACATTGGCTTACACTTTATAACCATACCAATTAACATTAAATCAATTTAATTAAGGTTGAAGCAAAAGTCGCTGCACTGTTTTTACTTGAAGTGACATATTAATCATTATTATTGTATTGTCAATATCAGAGGGATATAGATTTTTGTGTTCTTATATTCTAATACAAATTGTCAAGAGGACTGCTTTGTTTTTAGAGATTTGCCAAAAGATTTGCTTCAAAATATAGATAGATGGTGATGAGGAAAAACTGAAGCTTCAACCTGATCCCATTTGTGATGATTTCCCTTTAAGCAGTTGAATTGTCTGTAGTGGTGGTGTGGCCCGAGTGGTTAATGAGTAGGACTAGTTATCTAAAAATTGCTGACCGAGTGGGTTTGAACCCTGTCTGGGGCAAGCCGTTTTTTCCTTGAGCAAGACACTTTACATTCATTACTTAATAGTGTTTGGTTGCAGGAACGGATTTAAGAGTATTTCAATAAGCTTATAGCTTCGAACACAACTGAACTAAAATAAATGTGATAAACTAATTGTCTGTAGAATAACTCTAGAAATCTATTGAGGGGATTCACTTGAAACTTGAAATATAGATAGAGACTAGAAGAAGTGCATTGTTTACCTGGTGCTAATTTGTCTGTGGTAAATTAATTTGTTGGAATTGTCGTAGTCCTATCTTTAAAACATAATTTAGGATTAACTTTGACATATAAATGAAAGAAAAAAAGTCATGAGCGGGAAATTATACACAGAAAAATCACACGAAAAATCAGCATGCTGCAGACAGGACTTGAACCATGGGTCTCTGGACGAAGTAAATGTGATGGCCGCTGTGGTGAAGTGGTTAGCAAACTTGACCGGCAATCCAGACACTGGTGGTTTGAGTCCTGGCTGTGGCTTGCCGATTTTTCACATGATTTTCTATGGTATATATATGACAGCTTTGAGAAGTTCAGAGTCCAAGAACTGTAAAATTGTTTCCTTTATCAAATTCTAATTTTGAGTTTGTAGATTATAAAAGAAACTTCAAACAACTTTTTAAGATCATGAAAAAGATTGATATATAAGTTTAAGAAAATGCCGGATGCATGAACTATTACCCAACTCTTGACTGGTACCCTTTTGTTACAATATCAATACCCTTTGTTTATCAGAAAAGTAAATTTTGTCTGGGGCATGTCTTTTTGGCAACTTCAAAACGGTTAAGACTACAAAATATTTTACTTCATAATGTTGTATAGATCTCAACAAAACAACAAAAACATAACATAAATAGATAAATTAGAATTTTTCCTTCCCTGCACAGTTTTATGTAGGTTAAAAAAAAACAGCATATAATTTATAATTTTTCCTTTCCTGCACAAAAATGCTGACAAGGGTTACCAGTTATCTGTAGTGATAGGTCTAGTTTTTTTCTATTTTTTTTTCCATTCTGACAGGTGTGTTAATTTTCTTTGCATCTTTTAGCCTGCTATTCTGAATGTTTTGTTTGTCTGCCTTCTAAATAAAGTGTAATTTTAGCTTTAAACAGAAAAAGTCATTATACAAATTGATTTGAAACTTCATATTTACTTACATTTATATTAAGGTTTTATTGTCTGCAAAGAAATGTTTTTGTCCAAAATTAAATAAGACAAGTTTTTGAAACACAGTAATTTCTAGAGAAAACTTTAAATGGAATTCTATATTAATTTGTATCACACTTATGTTAAAGTGGCATTATGCCCATTTAAGTGTAATGGTGCCAAGCTAAAAGTCAAGATAACTTTACATTTTGCCATAAATGTGTCAAATCTTACATTTTCCTATGCAAAAATATTTATCAATCCACATGACCAATTGAAATTTCTATAAATATTGTTCGTTATGTAACAGTTTATATGTTCAACTTTTATAAAGAGTGTGGCAGTCTTTTTATAATTTATGTAGTTTTTACATTTTATTGCAAACATTTTTTTCAATATCAATAATGGGTCAATGACCATTTTAATAAACAATCTTTTTGAAATACATAACTAATTCTGCTGGTCTTGACAGCAAAATAAATGAGCATAATGTCACTTTTAAAAGTTGTTGTTGCATGTTATGTACATGTATGTGGACATATTCATAAATCTTATCTTAAATAAGTAAAAGAGTCTAAATGTAATATTGTTAAATTTTTATATTTTAGTTTGGAGAAAAAGCTTAGTACTGAAGATCAGAGTGCCTCCGAATCTATAAATAGCCGGCTACGTAAAATGGACCATAAGATGTCCGAATTGAACAGGTTCTGGTCAGAGATGGAGAAAACTGGTCAACCACCTTCTGTAACTCCCAAAATATCAAAGTCTGCAGCTATACAGTCTATTCCATTAGACCAAGGTCAGAGGTCAGCAACCTTGCCAAGTAGGACTCAGTCGCAAAGAGGTCAGAAATCTCAAACTCTTCCCAAAAGGTCATCTCTAGGACAACCAGGTTATGGAAGCAGTGCTAGTAAACAAGACATTCCTAAGAGAATAAGAAAGGGACCCATTTCAAAACATGATAGTTTAAGACGTAGAACCGCAGAAATGCAACAAAGTCAAGATCAAAGGTCAAGACCAAGTGATCAAGCTGATTCAGGATTGACCAATGGCCATTATGTGGGTCAGGTACAAAATAAACAGGAAAATATTCCCAGTTCTGAGTCACAGCCACATGTTAGTCAGTCATATTACCCTAAATCAGAAGACTTTTCACGACATGTTCCACCATCAAGTTATTCGTATAAACACACAAGTGATCAGCCAATGGAGGTTTACCGGGAACCGTCACCTCAACCGGAAAATAGTTACGCGTACACAATACCTTCATCAGAGCAATCTTACACACAGCCGGAGCATGTAGGATATTACCAAGAACTGTCACAACCGGAGCCAAGTGTTCAAGCAAATATAGAAGAACAAATTTTACCTGATATTAGTAGATCTGTGCATTCACAATACAAACCAGATTCTCAACCGGACTCTTTTCAATCAGAATCATCAAGACAGTATCAACCGAAAGAGTCAAATTTAACAAAACCATTGTCTGAACATGATAGGAAACAAAATTCTATGTCTTCTGAATCAGACACAGATATGTCTAAACGTTCTGCGGCTTTCATGATTCCAGATACTTTACCGATATCTAAAAGCCAACCGGATATAAAGAAACACGATGTACCACCAAAAGTTGATATCATGCCTAAAGTGCGAATATCGAGACGGGCGGACAGTCCTCCGAAAAGTTTCCAAGAATTATTAACAAAATTTCAGACTGGTGAAACAGAATCAAAACCTGTTGAAACTAAAGAAGAGGTTCAGAAAGAAATAAGTCAAGCATTAAAATCCCGTGCCAAGTATTTGGATGATGAGTTGAAAGTGTCGGACAAAGAACAAAAACCAAACCTTCAACGAGAAATGGAAGAGGTAATTATAAAATTTCCATACACTTTGTAATGTTTATAACAGTGGCTATGTAAAAATTTACTAAAAAATCTCTCTTTATAAATGAATAGTCATTGAAAGCTATAATCACATTTAAAATCAATGCCATGTTCTTCAGTGTTCACTTTTCAGTCAGTAACTATTTTGCAAAGAGCTCCAAAGTCTTGGTTGTAAAACATTTTATGATAAGCTTTCGTATAATATTATGGTCATTAACTTTTATACTAACTAAGCTATTTCATTGAAACTTTATCTCTACATGCCTCTTGATATTTTCTACCTGCCACACAAATTTTTTAGGTCAAAGGTCAAGGTCACTAGAACCTGTAATAACAAAAAAAATTTAACTGGTAATTGAATTCAAGTGCTTTGACCTAGGAACTTCAAATTTTGTATGTAGATGCACTGTGATGAGTCCTATTTGCCATACTCATTTTGGTCAAAGGTCAAGGTCACAAAGACAGAAAATTATTGTTCTCGAAGCAGTTGTATAAGATTGTTGGCCCAAAAACAGGTGAAAAAAAATTGACAGATTATCTGAAATATTTTGTAATAAGAATAGTGACAGCTAGGCATATAATGCTATATAATGCGCAGTAGAAATCAAAGATCCAGTTTGCACTGGTAGTCACCAGTCGGATCAGTTTTCTTCACGGTGTTATAACTGCAGGACCTCTGTGGTCTTCCTCCATTAAAAAAAGTATACATATCCTTTAAAGTTTAAACTGTAAATCCTGAACCCATTATATTGAAATTATTCAGATTTTCAAAAACTAAAATGTATAAAGTATGAACAGATTCTGTTGGAATGCTTAAAATTTGAATCATTTCCAGCAAACAGTCATAGGGTTTTTGAATAATTTGGCATGAAATCAAGAGTTAGACCATAAATACATTTGATAACAGTGTGAAATAGATTAACTTGGCAATAAGCATGCTGTCTAATATTTTTCCATGAACATTAATAAATATTTAACAGGAAATGTGGAAAGTGACTTGAAATTGTGTAGCCAATATGAATTTCTTTTAAAATTATATTGATTTTCAATTAGGTATTTTCACATCTTATCATCAATATCATCACCATCATGCCGTCATTGTATCATTCATTATAGTCATCATCATCATTATAGTCATACATCAATCATCATCTATCATTTAATAAATTTATATTGTCTGCTGTAAGTTTTTTGCATCTTCATTATTAAATGTCCATGAATTATAAGTACCGCTCAAAACAGAAATTTCTTGTCGCACAAAAATTTTTAAGTGAATTCACAGTGCTACCAAATTAATAAGTTTAAGTTATTTAACTCTTTTATTATGAGGAATTTCTAGAACTGATAAGTCCACTGATGGGTAATGAACTTTCTGTCATGTGTTTTTTGTCATTATAATCATCATCATCAATCATAATCATCATCATTATAATCACCCGTCATCAATAGCATATCATATGCAATTATCAAATCATCTTAATCACCTAGCAAGGTTGCAACACACCAAATTCATTTTTTCAACATGGATACATACTGATACATCATCAGACGAATACTTATCTGATCAAAACATAATGTTGTTTACATTGTGGCATTCTCCCTGTATCATAGCCAGGTACATCTAAGAAGCCTGAAGGCTTATCGTGTCTTGTCAGTCTGTTTATCTCTATTACCATGGAAACTAGCATATTTCAGTAGATGTTTTGGAATCACAAGAAATTTTGGAGTAGAATCAAAACTCAGGTATTACTGGTTATAAAACTAGGTGTATATATCTCTTACAGAACCTGTGTGGTGATGATGTATACATAGGATTTTCTCTATCTCTTGTCACTCCTGCAACTTGTTTATTGCAGTATGTACAGAATTCTGCAGACCGTTTATCGGTTTATTGCGTTATGCACAGAATTTCCGCAGTTCAATATTTAAGCATAAAATCACAATTATGTCTCATCAATATCTGAGTGACTTAGAAACTTACAAAAGAAAAAAAATGCATAAGGTTTGCACACATAATAATAATAATATCATTATTTAGAAAAGGTAAGACATAAAGAATATACTACAGCAATCATATATATCTTATTTTCAATGTGGCCTTCTGAAATAGAAAAACAACAACAACAGAACATGCCTATAGGGACAAAAATATATTTATTTAACTAAATTATCAAAATGACTCATTCATATACTTTCTACTGACACTCAACATTCGTTTGTTCATTCGTTTGTTTGTGGTTATCCTGTGACTGACTATTGTAAGAGCTGAACAAGAAATTATCAAAAGCCCTGTTTCAGAAATTTGTAAAACATTCTCTAAATCATATTAATGATATGACCTAATGAAAGCCCTAGTTATCTGCTTAAATTTATCACCCATATAAACATTAGCTGGGGGCTTCCGTGGCCCAGTGGTTAAGGTTGTTGACTTCAAACCACTTGCCCCTTACTGCTGTGAGTTTGAATCCAGACATTGACTTAGGAGTCTTACATGTGAGGAAGCTATATAGCGAGCTTACAGAATGTTGGTGGTTCAAAAGAAATGCAGGTACATGTCTGAAATAATGCATTGTAAGGCATCTGAAATGCAGGAAAGTTGCCATATGACCTATACTGTGTTGGTGCGACTTAAAACCCAACCAAAAAAACAACAACAACAATTTAATTCTAGTAAGTTGACTAAACTATTAATGTATATCAAAGATGGTTATTATTTGTTGTTATAGCACCACATATTTAAATTATTGAAGGTATTATTTTAAATACAAGGGATAACTAAAATTTGAAGGTATTATTTTAAATACAAGGGAAAACTCAAATTGCATTGCAATGCATTTTGGAGTCATTAAAATGCAAGGTTTAAAATTTCTTCCATTAGATATATACATGTATGGCATTAAAATTTAATGTTCTAAAATATAAAATTTATTTGAAATGAAGTTATTTAAATCATTATAAATTTATCACGATGAAACATTTCAGTACATATGCATGTGATGTTGTTTTGTTGTTTTTTTTCATGAGGAGAAGAATTAAGAAATAAAACATTAGTCATGAATGGCATGAAAAATGTAATGTTTTAAATTTGAAAATCTATTTGAAATAAAGTTATTTTAATCATTATATATTTATAAATATAAAAACATTTTTCTTTCATGAGGAGAAAAATCATGAAGTAAAGTATTAATCATGAAAGCATTCATAAAGTCATAAATCACCAATTGTCTATGAGAAAAAAAAATAAGTCTGCATGAAATAAGTTGAATATAACTGTTCATACACAGGTGTTAACTATGTGCGTAATAGAGACTGGCTAAATAGCTAGAAATACTTAACAGCAAGCCATAGGCTTATCAGCATTATCAAGGATGCCATCAGGAGATTTTCTGGGCTAGTCTATTACCTGTATCTACAGAAGCCAGACAACTGAATGAATTTTCACCTCTTGATAGGAAATAGCAGACGCCTTTTAAGGTTTTCTGGTACCCAGCTTACTTCTGCCAGTCTGGTTCCCCTGTTTTGGATTATTCCATTTGTTAATGGTAGTTGTTTGAAAATCCTGTTTCTAAACAAAATCGTTTATTAAATATTAGAAAGAATTGAATATGATGAATTTAAGACTATGTGTTCTAGTGTAGATTGAAAATGAACCTAGGATCTTTATTTTGTGAAGAAAATTATCAGAATAGATTTGTTTAAGATGTTGAACCCCCCTCTCAGAAATGAAAAGTGTAACAGTCCAAGGTGCTGTATGTTGTAGATTGAGATATGTAACAACTTCAGTAAGGAAACAAGAGCCGAACTGCATGCATTGCTATTAAGTGAATTGCATAATTTTCGCTTTTTAATTTTTAAAAAAGTTTTAATGCCGCAAAAAGCTTACGCCCTTTTGAAACTGGAAATTTTAACCTTTCAAATGTGTGATTGTAACTTTTTGTGATTGAGGATATAACAGCAAAAATAAAAGAGAAATATGTCGGATCGAGCGTCCAACGTAACGGATTTATCCGAGGTGACACCCTCGACTACAACCATCAGTACCGTTGCCGTGCAGGCTGGACGGTCTAAGGTTGTCCTAGCCATTCTCCGAGTAAGTTACTTGCCCTTAATTATATAAATAGGTTTGTTTTTCTCGCTGAAATAAACATTTTTTTCAGTTATATCTTTAAGGTTACATAAGCAATAATGCATTTTGTGTTCAGGTTGTTATATTGATATCATTCTTTTATGATATTTTGGTCCATGATTAGCTGTTTTTATTAAGATATAGAAATTATTGTATAAAGGTTCCACCATTTCTGAAAAAAAATCATATAAAGAAACCAAACAAAACCCATTTTTGACAATTTACAATATATTATATACTTTGTATTTTGTTTGTTGCTTGTTCAAATCTATCTAAGACTTAACAGCATAAAAATATTAAGATTTTAGCCACTCCCTGAAAAACTGAAATTAACATTCATTACCTGTATAAAAATATTCATTCCTTTGCAGTGGGTGGGGCTTAAACTATAGCTGTCTTTCTTTTTTTCTCTATTTTCAAGTATTGAATCATAAACAAAATATATAATATATTTCAATGGAATGGTAGAAATTGAACATATGTATAAATCAGATAAAATATTGGGTGGAATGGAATTTGAGAAATTTTGGATAGTAGCCATGGTGATTCAGACTTCCTGTGTAGCAGCCGATGAAAATAAAATGGTGGCCATGCCCTTGGTTATGAAACAGACTGATCAGCTGTTATATAAAACTGAAAAGATCCACCCTTAAACAATAGCTCTTTTACCTGAAGGCTGATAATACTTTTTACTTGAATTAGATAATATTGAAACAAAAGAAAAAAAAAACAGCAGCAAATGCTGACAAACAATAACAAATAACTTTTCTTCTGAAGTTTATACCCCACCTTATACACCTTTCTTTTCAATTTTTTAGCATGTTTGTATTTCTGTCTTTTGGAATTGAATATTATATCAATATTATTTGCTGAATTTGGGCAGGAATATTTTGATGATATTAAATAAGCTTTTTATTATTTCAAATAAAAAGATATGGAAAAAAAACATCAAAATGATCAGAGACAATATAATTATTATTATGATTCATCATAATAGTTTCAAATATAAATATTTTTCGTCTTATTTAAAAGGTCATAATTATAGTCCATTAGTGATGAACATTTAGCTTTTTGTGGACTCGAGGTGTGTACATACAGCATATGTTAACATATTCAGAAATAATCTTTATCAGGGTTTTTCGTTATATGTCATCACACTCAGTTCTAAGAATCTATAAGAACTTTTGAAAAAATACAAAAATAATTAGTCATGGAGAGTGATAAACCAGAATTTTTGTTGTAGATTTCTACCAGAAATTTGAACTTTGTAAAGATATCTGAAGTACACATGTACAAAAATGTTTGAAAAGGTTACAAGAGGTTTGTTATATTAAAGATACAAATAATGATATTAAGTCAAAGCTTGAAAAGTCATACATCTTCTGAACAAGAATTGTTTTCATTTAAAAATATTCAACAAGAGTTGGCTATGCTGCCGATTATCTTGATAAGCCATTAGGCTTTTTCAGGTGGTATACATATGTTCCAGGTAATTGCTGTGTGTAAGAAAATGGAATAATAATTATGCTTAATGCACATGTGGTGTAAATTATATTGGCAGTAAATTATACCTCATAGGTATGTGATCATAGGTCTTCAGTGTGACATTATATAAACAGTGTGTATACATGACAAAATTGTGTATTATTTTCATCAACAGAAAGTATGTCATAACTGAAGAAAATATTATAAAATGTACTTAAATTTAATGCTAATGTTGGATGTGAAATATTGTAAAAATCCCAACGAAATAAACCATGGCAACTGAATAACAAATATGAAGTTTGGGGAATTGGTAAAGCTGATGCCAACCTTACTGTATGATTTATTACGAGTCTGTATAATTCACTGTGTATAGATTGCATGCAGCCACTTCAGCCACTGTATGATTTATTACAAGCCTATCATTCGTAATCATTAAAGAAAACTGAGTAATTAGTGAATAATCGGAAGTTTTACACCTAGACCTATATCAAATGGAACATTAATCAAGAAAAATTATTTCCAGTCCCATCATGTCAAAAAACCTTAGTTTAGTCCCTTTAAATAAATCTGACATTTTGACACAAAGGGTACTTTATGTAAATTGGAGTAGTCAGTACATGTATTATTTTGGAAACAATAAAAAAAATATAAAGGATTGATTTAGTGAAAGAATTATGTCTTTCCAACTAAGTAATTGCCAAACTGGTTAAACTATTGTAAATATTGTTGTTATATTTTCAGTGTGGAGAATGGATTCGAGTGCGTGTACATCAGATGGAGCCAGACCTGATGGAGGTCGGCTCTAATCTAGAGGAAGCTCTCCAATTACAGACTGAACATGACCAATTATTGTCCAAACTACAAGTATGTATCCACCAAATTCTGTTTTAACATACCAGTTTGTCTTTTCTGTGGCCATTTCCTTGTGTGTTATTGTTACCCTTCTTTCTGTCCTTGCAAAGGACTTTCTATTATCATCAACACTACTGCAGTGCCACCTACATCTAGACAAGTCCTGTCACCTTAGTGCAAAAACTGGTTAACTCCTATTGAATTAAGAGGGACTTAACCCGTTACTGCACTCACTAAGGTGATGATTAGAGGTTTATTTAGACAAGTCTTATCTTTAAATTAATCTTGAACCCTAAATTAATGGCATAATTATGATGAATGATATTTAAGATCAGGAATTGCACCATAGCTTTGGGGGTCAGACTTGTATTTTATGAATATGTCTTTATGATTTCTTTAGTAATCTTAATACTTAGGGTCATGCATGGTTTATATAAAATTATCAAAGGGGAGAGAAGATGTTTATCAGCACTTATCTGTAAAGTAAAAGGATGAATGATTACTCAGAAACCTTGTATATAAAATGACTCACAATCCTTCAAGAAAATATGTTTCATATCTAACATAAGTAGATACAGCTTCAGTAAGTAAAATCTCTCTAATTAGTAATTAACATTTAAAGTGCTGGAAACAAAAGTGTTAAGCCTTTGCCCCCAGTATAGAGCCAGGCTAGCCTGCACATCAGTGCAGTCCGACCAGGCTCTATACTGTTGGCTGACAAACTTTAAATATTTAAATTGATATCCCTAAAATTGATAATGAACAGTCCCAAAAGTGGAAGTGGGAAAAGTCCATTTAAAATATTCGGCATATTCAGGGTTAATTTTGTGTCTGTGCCACATAAGTTAGAGTCAGTCCAGGTTGATACAGTTGATACTTGGACATTTGTAACGTAGCTTTTCATTGGATAATCGCGATGTTTATATAGTTTTAAATAGACGGCTGTTGTCATTATGAAGAAAACTCACTTTTTTCTCTAACCTAGATGCTTGCTGTATTATAAAGTTGTTAGAAATATTTCTGACAGGTTATATGGCTGTATATATTATATAAATAGTTATTTGCAATAATTATAACCGTTTATATAGGGCCATATAACCTGTCAAAAAATCTTTATAACTAATAATATACAGTTGAAAACTGGTCCATAACATAAATTCTTTAGAGTTAAAGGTGGGAACCTGATATCATACCAGAAGGTGGCTGAGACTGGATCTTATCTTTACTTCAACTGGATGTTTGCCTGATAAATATCTGAGTTCTACCTCCATAACATAATGATTACTCATTATTACAAACAGTAGCACACTTATATTTGAAGATTTACTAGCATTTGAGGCAAAGCTGATGTTTTGTTTTTAATAGGAAGGATAATAATCAGCAGTCAGTCAGAAACGTAATCATTACCTTTCGAACAGCGTCCAGTTACCTTTGGAGGTAGTAAATAGTTTCAACAAAAACATAGACAATTACTATAACAATAGAAAGGCGTATAAATATGTGCTAAAATTCATTACTGTAAAGAAAATTGGCCCAATAAAGATGGCCAAATGTGATATTTTAAATTTTAGTGCAAATAACAAAATATGCAAGTCCGGAATACTTTGTAGTTTTGAACAGTAGCAATAACTTCAGAGCCAAATTGTATTAGTTAGAATGAAACTGGGGGATATCTTTAATAAAAATGACTTTCCAAAGTAAAAGAATTATTTGCAGACAGGCTAATGATATTGTGTGATTTTCTATTTGACTGAAGTGAAAAGGACTAAAGCAAGAAAAATATGCAATATTAGTGCCTCTACAAGTAGAAAATATTCTTATAATTGGGAAAAAACCTCCCAGACTCTCTACTTTCTTTCATTTTTTCTTTGCTTATTATACACTTTCAAGATTAAAAATATCTGTCACTTTAAAAGCCTTATAATTATAAGTATTGAAATAATATGTTTAGCAATAATTTTACTGTCATTCATGGATGGTGACTTACACAATCAATAAAATTCAACCATTTCTTCTGGTACACTGCCTGCCCTTAACCAATCAGGATGGAGAAATTTATACCACATGATAAAAAATGGACAACAAAAAGATCTCAAAAAGAGGCGCTTTAGCAAGCCAGTTTTTCTCATCAGCCCTTATTTGATTTGGAAATTGTGTAAAAATCATATGTTTAAGCTCCTTTACCTGCTAAACATTTTTGAAAATACCAATTCTTGTCATATATTTAGAATTTATTTATTTGTTGTTTTTTTTCTCTCATAACAAATACCATTGCTATGGAATCAGATAAAACCATAAGTTTAGACATGGACTATATCTATAAATCATGTACAGTTTGCAAATAGATAAGATATAGAAGATGAATATCATTACCTGATCTCTAAGATAATATAATATAGGAGTGTGGGCCTGCTGTTTTAGAGGAGGACTCAATAATGATGATAAGGTGTATAAAAATAATACCAGACAGTGTCAGTGCTTTAAAATTTATGTTCTATGCCAAAAATAAGTGAAGATATATTAATTTTGATAAGAGAACTCTCAGCTAAAATGAAGGATGTATATTTTTTGAAATGGAAAATCCTGCACGGACAAAAATTCTGTAAGCACCTTAGTCAGGGATTTCAACCTACATCAGATTAAATTAAGATGCCTGTGTCCTGCATTTAAACCTTAGAGAGTCTGTGTCCTGCATTTCAAGCTAAAAGCACCTCTCCTGCGTACTCTCTTTAATTGATTCAAAATATTATATAATTAGTGTTTTACTATGTTAATTCTATCAACTCTGGCAGTGAAATAAATTCCACAGACTATTAATCTAGGGATTGCTGACTGCATAGGTTCGAACTATGTCAGTGGCAGGCCATTGTTTCCTTAAGCAAGAAGCTTTACACTTATTACTTAGTACTGGTTGATTCCAGAGTACTGGTTGATTCCAGTAACAAATTGTAAGTGTGTGTAAGTGAGTTATTGGAAGCTTCCTAAACGAAACTAAAATAACTTCTGTATAAACCAACCCCTACAGCTTTTTAAGACACCATTTGAATAAATTGTTTGATAAACATTTTCAAAATTGAACAAGGTTTTTGACACAAGCCATGTGTTGATTCTTTAAAAGATGAGACAAAAATAAATCGATGTTTATCTTTTTGAAAAACATTGCTTCCTGGGCTTTTGGAACGAGTTTCATTTGGAGCTGGGAAGTCTTTTGTGATGTTGTTCAAATCTTTTAAGAAAACTTTATGATTTTAAGAAAAGAATTATTGGAAAATGTGGATAATAATTAGAAATAATTTACTTTTAAATCTACATCTTTATTTAATAGTGTGTGTTTTTAATGGATCTATAGCAGGTAAAATCTAGAAAGAAAATGAGTGGGAAAATATGTCAAGAAAAATCAGAATGAAAAATAGGAAAGTTTATTAGTGTAAGGTAAAAGGACTGTATGGATGTTGGCATGGACTTGTCATACTAAGATGATTATAGATTAGAGTGAAAAACTGATGTTATTATCTTATCTTAATTAGTGCCACATGGTATAAATATTGTCATCAAGATGGTGAAATGTTTGTGGTGGCTCCCTGTAGTGGAAACAACTTGTTGAACACTTGTCATTTCTCAAACAACTCTTGTATTCTGCTCTTTATTCTAACTTATTTGTTCAGTATTTAATGTTCTTTTTCAACAGATGAATTTCATGAGAAGTAAGAAAATAACTTTCAAGTATTATGGGTTTTTTTTGTAAAAAGTCTTAAAATCTAATATGTATACTAATCTTAATGTGCAAAAAATATTTTGTTAAAATATATTAATGTCCAATAAAGAGCAAAAAGAATTACCTAAGAAATCAGTTTATTACTGATGCTTTATAAATTATAAATTTTTGAAAATGAAAAGTAAATTTTTTTTGTGTGTTTTCATACTGATAAATTTCCATGATGTAATTGTATGATTTTTTATATACATTTAATTTCAAAATAAGAAATGAAATATTCCAACCTTTCTTTATTTTACAAGCTTATTAAATGGAAATAACTTTCTCAGTTTCAGTCATTATTCTAAGTGTTTTAACTTTATTCAATATTAAACTTTTGAGTTCAGCACTGATGTGTAGATTTTTTACTTATCAAAACACCTTGGGTGGTCCCTTTCTTAGGGGAGGGGCATTTGATAGAAATTTTACGGTATTTTAATTTTGATCACTAGCACTTGTTTGATATGAGACTTTCTATTTCAGGCCAAAGAAGAAGAGATTAAACAACTCCTGTCGCGAGCAGATAGTTACGCCGCTGAGAACCGGTCTGAGGCCGTTGTATACTCTGCGATGTCGGACACTCTCGCTGAAGCGTGGAGGGATCTCAACGACAAATTGCAATATAGGAAACAACTACTAACTGATAGCGTCACATTCCATCAGAAAGCCAGAACTGTAAGAAATATTTTTGACTTTATTTCATTGCCTTTTTTATTGACCAATTTAGCAGAGTTTCCCTTTTCTGTAAGTTAAATAAATTTTTCATGATTTCATATCTATTATATACTTGTATACATTAAAATGGCTGTCACTTTTCAATGGATTTTTAAAGAAATTGGGATGTTTTCATAATATCTTCTAATGATATTGTTTATAGGTTTATACTTACATGGGTACAAGTTTTTTAAATT
Organism: Ruditapes philippinarum; assembly: GCF_026571515.1. NCBI lineage: Eukaryota > Metazoa > Mollusca > Bivalvia > Venerida > Veneridae > Ruditapes > Ruditapes philippinarum. The sequence continues at coordinate 802,566 of NW_026854799.1, read as the reverse complement.
CATGAAAGCACCCTTTTTCTATATAAAACCAATTAAATTCAGGGTTTTCAGGTTTTCTTGACATTTTTAACGTGCATCCATGTACTTATTTCCTATTTTTTCTTTTACAGTTCGAATCGCAGATGGAACAAGCCCAGAGTCGGTTTGCCAGCCTGCCATTAGCTACTGATGTGGACTCAGCACGCAGACAGTTACATCAACATCAAGAAATCAAACAAGGTACCTTACATCTGTGACAAGTTTTCTGCTGTTTATTATCCTGGCTACAACCCAAAAAACTAAACTAAGTTTAATCTTTGAATAAAAAATGTGAATTTGATATTCCGAAGAGAACTTTGTTTTAAACGTCATACTAGAAAAAAAAATATATATATACAAAGAACCATATGTCATATGATAGAATTTAATGTATTTTCAATTATTGTTATTTTTAGACATACTCGAAGCATCGAAATCCACCCTTGATTTAGGCCACGCCCTGCTTGATCGAATCAAGGAAATGGGAATGCATGCAGACTTTACGAACAGACACGCTACAACATCCGCGTGTTATGGAATTGAACATCTACTTGAAATGCTACAAGACAGACGACGTAGGCTTGAGGATTTATGGGAAGCCCGCAGAATTCGCCTAGAACAGTCACTACAGTTATTCCAACTGGACCAAGAAGTAAACAAGGTAAAAAACAAAGGTCATGTGATCATCATGTGACTATAGGTGAATCTGTTATCATAAGGAAGCGATTACTTTTGATCATAGGTGAATAGAGCATATCGTCACCTTAGTGCAGTAACTGGTTAACTTCTATTTATCAGAAACTGGTTAACTTCTATTAAACAGTAACTGGTTAACTCTTTTTAAACAGTAACTGGTTAACTCCTATTAATCAGTAATTGGTTAACTCATATTAAACAGTAACTGGTTAACTCCTATTAAACTATATAGGGAGTTAACACCTTACTGCACCAAGGTGACAATATGACCTAAAGTAAATAATGTGATACTTGGTGTATAAATGAGGTAATCAAATGGAATTATTATGTGACCATAGGTTAACAAAGTTTTGTGATGGTAAGAAAATAAAGCCATGTACAAAGGTGAAACCACAGATGAATAAAATAAATGATCAATTATTTGCCAAGTCTATACATTTCATAATAATAAATAGAACTGTCAAACTAGTCTGTATAGACCAATCTTGAAAACTTATAAAAATGTAATTTTTGTTATGTCAAATATTATAATTATTATATTAAGATGTTTTCATACATTTTCTGGTAGGTATTAACCTGGTACAGGACTACAGGGCACGCGCAGCTCCAGAGAACAGACTTGGGAGACTCATACCAGTCTGCTAAAGAAATCCAAGCCGAACACCAAAGATTTGAACAACAAGCAAGAGTATGTATAAGTCCCTCCATATTTTTTCCCTATTTTATTTTTGTTTCATATCAAATGTAATGATAATATTTATCCAGCTAGCTTATAGATAATTGCTTCTGCTATTGGTGTCAGCATACTCCTGAATATTTAGGATCTTGCAGCAAAGGTGAAAGCTGGCTGGTCACCATATGGTTGCTCTTGATAGGCACATTGAATTGTATTCTTTCATGAGAAAAGATTTTCTTCTAGCAGATATAGATGGTCATTGATTTTGCCCTTTTTGCCCCTTCCATACCTTTGATAATGCATGACATCGAATTTTGGGTCTTCATCAGTGAAAGATAGTTTGAATGTGATTTTAACATAAATAGAATATCAGGTCTATCTCATTGAATACATTTTACAGGACATCCAAGACACTGTGTTACGATTGATCCGTAATGCTGACCAGCTCTTACGTAGAACATCTATTGAAGCCGAGGGCGTGCGACAGCGTTTACTGGAAATTGACACAGAAAGTGAGAAATTTATGATCAAACTAGACTCTCGCAGAAAGAACATCACAATGGCCGTGTCCTTCTTTGACCGGTCAGAAACGGTGAGTAGAAAAATATCAAATTGCTTTTATTTTACTGTTTCTCTTAATTTATAAACTTTACACTTTAAGCAATGTGTTGTTAAAATAATGATGACATTTTTTAAATTTTGCCATTTATTCTGTTACAAAATTACTGTTCTTGTGTTTCAGGCTCTAACGAAGTTAAGCGAGATTGAAGTCCAACTTAACAGCACGGACTTACCCAGGAATAGCGCGGAACTTGCAGATCGCCATTCTCAGTTGTCTAACGTCATTGTAGAGGTATCTACGGCAGCACAGACCGAGGGTCGTCTCCTACTAGAGAGGGTCAGTAGGGACGATTCCGGCGCTGATGGCGTCAGACACAGGGTACGTTTCTTTTTTTCAATTCATATGAATTAGTAGTTGTTTTTTTTATAGCACAGTCTTTGCATTAATTTTAATTAATCCACTAGACCTGTAGATTGTACATGTGTGGTTTAAACTGCATAAATATATCATTTCATTATTTTTAAAATATCCTGGTTATTGGTATTGATTTAAGGTGCATGTTTATTTATTGTATTTTCAGCAGTACATAAAATACAATTCACAGCTTGAAGTGCAATGTAATGCAAAAAAATAATCTTAAGCAGACAAAATGAAAATAACAAAAATAAGTGCCCCATGAATAATTATGATTTTTCAGTACACAATATCACACAAACATAAATTGACAAATATTTGTTTGTGTCTTTCATGAAGAAATGTTTCTATAATTAGCATTTGTAACTATTTTTAGATGCAGCAGCTGCAGCAACGCTGTTCCGAACTCGAGTCCCTTTGTAAGGCCAGACGAGCTGAGGCCTGGGAACGAAGCCAAACATATCTTCACTTCCAGGAATCTTACTCAAGTGTAAGTTACTATTCTCAATGTTAGTGAGGATACTGACTTCCCATACAGTATAAACTCCGAAAACCGGACCCTTTGAAAACCGAAATCCTCGGAAAAACAACTGAATTTTGGTCAAGTCTGAGCAGGGTCCAGTTTTCAGAGGTTTTACTGTACCACCATTATAATGTCAAGCTTACTTGCATATTGGCCACACAATTTAATTTTTCTTTTTTTTTTAAAGCAAAACCTTTAATTTTGACTATCAAAATTGAAAATTCTGAAAAGACAAGTTAATTACACAAATTAAGCCTTTGAAAAGTTAATCAATGTATGTGTCTTATTTGTTATACCCCCGCACAACAAAGTTGTAAGGGGGGTATACTGGAATCAGCTTGTCCGTCCGTCCGTCCGTCTGTCCGTCCGTCCGGCTGTCCGGCCGTCCGTCCGTCGGTTTTTTCTTGTCCGCCCAATAACTTAAGATTCCTTTGACCCTTAGTCTTCATATTTGGCATGGAGGTTAGTCATGATTAGTAGATGACCCCTATTGATTTTGAGGTCACTAGGTCAAAGGTCAAGGTCACAGGGGCCTTGACTTCAAAAAGCTTGTCCGCCCAATAACTTAAGATTCCTTTGACCCTTAGTCTTCATATTTGGCATGGAGGTTAGTCATGATTAGTAGATGACCCCTATTGATTTTGAGGTCACTAGGTCAAAGGTCAAGGTCACAGGGGCCTTGACTTCAAAAAGCTTGTCCGCCCAATAACTTAAGATTCCTTTGACCCTTAGTCTTCATATTTGGCATGGAGGTTAGTCATGATTAGTAGATCACCCCTATTGATTTTGAGGTCACTAGGTCAAAGGTCAAGGTCACAGGGGCCTTGACTTCAAAAAGCTTGTCCACCCAATAACTTAAGATTCCTTTGACCCTTAGTTTTCATATTTGGCATGGAGGTTAGTCATGATTAGTAGATGACCCCTATTGATTTTGAGGTCACTAGGTCAAAGGTCAAGGTCATAGGGGCCTTGACTTCAAAAAGCTTGTCCGCCCAATAACTTAAGATTCCTTTGACCCTTAGTCTTCATATTTGGCATGGAGGTTAGTCATGATTAGTAGATCACCCCTATTGATTTTGAGGTCACTAGGTCAAAGGTCAAGGTCACAGGGGCCTTGACTTCAAAAAGCTTGTCCACCCAATAACTTAAGATTCCTTTGACCCTTAGTCTTCATATTTGGCATGGAGGTTAGTCATGATTAGTAGATGACCCCTATTGATTTTGAGGTCACTAGGTCAAAGGTCAAGGTCACAGGGGCCTTGACTTCAAAAAGCTTGTCCGCCCAATAACTTAAGATTCCTTTGACCCTTAGTCTTCATATTTGGCATGGAGGTTAGTCATGATTAGTAGATGACCCCTATTGATTTTGAGGTCACTAGGTCAAAGGTCAAGGTCACAGGGGCCTTGACTTCAAAAAGCTTGTCCGCCCAATAACTTAAGATTCCTTTGACCCTTAGTCTTCATATTTTGCATGGAGGTCAGTCATGATTAGTAGATGACCCCTATTGATTTTGAGGTCACTAGGTCAAAGGTCAAGGTCACAGGGCCTTGACTTCAAAAAGCTTGTCCGCCCAATAACTTAAGATTCCTTTGACCCACAGTCTTCATATTTGGCATGGAGGCTAGTCATGATAAGTAGATGACCCCTATTGATTTTGAGGTCACCAGGTCAAAGGTCAAGGTCACAGGGGCCTTGACTTCAAAAAGCTTGTCCGCCCAATAACTTAAGATTTCTTTGACCCACAGTCTTCATATTTGGCATGGAGGATAGTCATGATTAGTAGATGACCCCTATTGATTTTAAGGTCACCAGGTCAAAGGTCAAGGTCACAGGGGCCTTGACTTCAAAAAGCTTGTCCGCCCAATAACTTTAGATTCCTTTGACCCACAGTCTTCATATTTGGCATGGATGTTGATCATGATTAGTAGATGACCCCTTTTGATTTTGAGGTCACTGGATCAAAGGTCAAGGTCATAGGGACTTTGATTTCAAAAAGTTTGTCCACCCATTAATTTAAGATTCCTTTGACCCACAGTCTTCATATTTGGCATGGATGTTGATAATGACTATAAGGTGACCCCTATTGATTTTGAGGTCACTGGGTCAAAGGTCAAGGTCACAGGGACCTTGACAAAAAAAAAGCTTTTCTTCTCAATTGCTAAAGAATGTCCTGTCCGCAATGTATTGATTTTGACATTTTCACATTTGAAGCATGTAGAATACATAACTTAGCAATGCACTGGCTTAGTAACCTAAGATTTGGCAGGGAGGTTGTCCTTGAGCTCTAAATGGCCACTGTTGATTCTGACAAAGTGGTATGCGGGGGTATTCACGCCATGTTAGTGGCAGTTCTAGTTTTTGTTTGTTTTTTTCTCCTCATTTAAAATTTACACAAAGGATTAAGAGACATTGTTGAAATTCTGTTATTGTATAGAGGCCAATTGTTTATTGTAATTGTTAAATTTCATTATACACTGCTTCTTTTACGTTAAATCTTTATTTTTGCAGTTACAAACATGGATTACACAGATTATCCAATTTACACTCAGTCGTCATAGCGATATGGGCACAACCCTTACAGAGGCGGCAGATTTCTTACAAATACATGAACAATTAGAAGAGGACATAAGAGTATGAATATGTTTATTATTATATCAAAAATACTTAAACAGACAAATTTTTTCAAAAATGATTGACATGGTCCGAGACAATGAGTGTCACAAAATTTTGCTTTATTGCTCTAAATCTTCCTTTATAATGATTATTTTCCATTTCTGTAGTTCTTTCTCAGATATTTAGGTATTAACATTAATGATTACTAAGATATGCATATTTCAGCTACATTTCATTATAATGTGTGAATATCTGAGTGTAAGAAAAAACACAGACTAAATGTACTGAGTGTTAAAGATGTTTCAATTTTAGACTGTACTATATTCATTAATATCCTCCCAATTGTTGACAAAATTTCTGTTTTGTGTTTTTTAATTCCTTAAAATCACAGAAGCTTAGGATTTTACGACATGTGTATGATACAGATTGTTATTATAAAGTGACATATAATAAGACAATAAGAAGTTAACATTTTGTATTGTTCCAGGACAAGGATGCGGAAATACAGTCCTTAACTGAGGCAGCAATGTCGATGGTCAAGTCAGGGGACCAAGAGGCAAATTCTGCCAAAGAGAAGGTTGAATATCTAACGCAACAAATCACACGCATTCATCGTGTCATAGAAGTCCGCATCAAACTTTGTCTCATTTATGTCTCTTTCCAAAGGCTCGTCCAACAGGTATACTTATTTTATAGTTGTTAGTAGTTCTTGACTATCAGAAAAATTGGTTAGTCTCTCCTACTTCCCCAGTGAAAATTAGAACAATCTTTAACTTTTTGAAGGTTTTTATATCTTAATATTTATATCAGAGAACTTACACTATATATTATCCTGGCCATAGTTGCATTCAAGTACTGTGAACTCACTTAAATTTAAAGGGCATGAAATTTCGTGGTTTTGTCACAAAGAACATTTTAGTGGGCTCTAAAATTCGTGTTTTATTTTTCCAAAAGGTAAAATGTAAATATTGGAATGCAAAATAATCTGACAGCAGATGACCAAATGAACTTCTATTGGATCTTAAATTCATGTATTGGCCTATCCACGAAAACCATGAAAATAAGTGCCCCATGAATAATAATTTTGCGGTATATTGCAACTTACAGCAGGATCATTTTTTTATCTACACATTAAATTGCTTTGTATGTTAAGTTGTAATTATAATAATTGCACTGTTTAAAGGTGTATATAGCAATTTTCTCATTGATAACTTCATTATCAGACATCTAAAATGCTTTGTATATTTCAATGTAATTTTGTTGAACACTAACATGTGCTCCAGTTATAAATTACTTATTTTTACTTACTCCAGAACTCCAACTGTATGAGGAGCCTTGAACATACACTGAGATCGGACACAGAAAATTTACAGGATCTCACCGATACTGCTGTACAGCAGACGGAAGAAGTATGGTCAGAGGTCGAAACAACATTCCGCGACCTTGACGACAAAGGCAGAGAATTCTTGAAAAATTCATCCACCGTATGTCATTTCAATTGTATATTTGACTTCTTCGAAAGAGTGTTTATAATCTTATAGTATAATCTTTATAATCTTCATAATGGCATTGAAATAAATTCTGTTTAAAACCATATGTTCACCATCATAGAGTATTTGTAAAGGGCATATTTTGTGACAATTTTGATATTATTTAGTATTAATTACTAATTAATGAATATTATTTGTACATGTATATGTTTCTGTTAATTATTCAATAGATTATTTTGTTTCTATTTATAGATTACAGATGATTCATCATTACAAATTCGCCGCACCATTCAAACGGTCGAGTCTATTTTAATGGACACCCGTGATCACATGACATTCTTAACTACACAGTGGGAATCATGGCAAACCCACGTGTCAACCAGCCGCCAGTTCAAAACACAGTGGCACCAGTTTATCCAGGATGCCAGAAAGGTTCGTAGACAACAAGAGAATGTCACTGTATTTGCAGTATACATGTTATTTAAAAAAAATGCATCAGTCTTTAGCATTTCTGTTTTTATTTCCTGGAAGATACCTATATTATGCCATAAATACTGTATCAAGATATTTACGATAGAATTATTCAGGTAATTTTCTTTAAATGAATCCCTTAGGACCAGACCAGTGTTTACATAGAATGCACTGGTATTATGTGTGTTATAAGGCTGTGAAAATAATTTTTTGGATTGAAATTTTACTTTGAGATTTTGAGATTATCAAGATAAAAAATTGAAATGAAAACAAACAAATATTTTACTTATAGAAGTGAGGAAATCAGGTCTTTTAAACTTTGATCAAGATAATGTAATATCCAGATCATTGTTAATGAAATATCAAGATCATTGTTAATGAAATGACAAGATTATTGTTAAAAACAATGAAATGACAAGATCATTGTTAAAAACAATGAAATGACAAGATCATTGTTAAAAACAATGAAATGACAAGATCATTTTTAAAGAAATGACGAGATCATTGATAATGGAATGACGAGATCATTGATAATGAAATGACAAGATCTTTGGTAATGGAATGACGAGATCAAGATGATGAAATATCAAGAACATTGTTTATGAAATATCATGATCATTGTTAATGAAATAAAGAGATCATTATTAATGAAATGACAAGATCATTGTTAATGAAATGACGAGATTTTTTTAATGACATGATTAGAGCTGTAATGTTGAGATATCGAGAGTTAACTGTTTTATGAAATATAATATATATTTGTTTATAAATTTGATAACTTTTTCTTATTTTTAGGTGGCAAAATATAAGAACCAGAAAAATAAAAAGAAATTTTTGCATGCTTTTTATTTCTGTTGAGTGCTATTTGATTTGAAATATTATACTGCTGCTTTACATACTTCTTAAAAATAAAAGATTTTAATATTTCTAGTGATAATACTTGAGTGACAACAAGGATTTTATAGTTTTTTGTACCTAAGGATTATATCAATGATACTTAATTATTTCTATGCATTTTCTTTTGGCAATTACCGTAAATGTGAATTAATTAGCAAACATAAAGATTATGATGCTGTTGAATATATTTCATTACAGTCAATAGATAGAGTACAAAAATTAGAAGCTGACTTTTTCCCTGTACTGGCGGGCGAACTTGGCTCCTCTATTGAGGCTGCCAATGAGTACCAACAAAGGCTTGATAATTTCATGCCTGAATTTGAGGTAAATTGCGGTGTTGTGTTTTACATTGGGTATAAAAGATCAAATCACTCATTGCTTTTTCAGAGACGAAAACATCCTTATTTCTTTATGTTTCAGTTGATTTTTTTTTCTCTTTGTGACCCAAAATTGATTTTTTTTTAAATCTCATTATTTGGTATATTAAGTTTATCAGGGGAGGGAACTTTATTTAACATGAAGTTTGTTACTTGATTGTCAGTTAAATGAATTTTGTTTCTCTTTTAGATTTTTATCACCATTCCAAACTTTAAAAAAAAATCAAAATATTGTTCTTAACAATATTATTTCCTTTACAAAAATCCCCACGACAAAACTTTTCATACTGTTTATGGATTGTTTGGTGAACATTTTTCACATCTATAATTGGAACACATGAAGAAATAAAGATGTTTTCTCCAGCTTTTTCTCCCTCCATCATGTTGTTGTCTGTAACATTATTAAGTGTTGTATAATTATATTACCATTCAGAGTATAGACTGGGTAATGGCCATAGAAAAGGAACAATTTGAACCCTATTTATCGGGTTACCTTGGAAACTCCCTCGAAGAAGCTCAGCAGCTCCAAAGTAAACTTCAAGAGTTTGAGCCAACCGCACAGGTAGACTTCAAGTCACATGGGCTTGTTGCCATGGTGACGATTAGAAAACAAAACCTGCATAATTCAAATATATAGATAGTAAAAATAAAATTATCGGCATGCCAACACAATTAAGCATGATAATGACCAGCTAAGTCCCAGGTTTGCTTATGATATAAATAATCTGGGCTGTCCAATAGATATACATACCCCCTTTGCCTGATGTCTTATTTTTCTGTTTCCGCAGCAAAATCAATTATTTTACGATTTGCATTCTTCTTAAAAAGTATACTTCCTTCTATATTTTATTAGATGGGCCTTCTGAGTTTATAGATCAAATATATACAGAAGTCAGTATTATCCCATATTTATAAAGAAATATATCTATACCCCTAGCCTATCAGTTGAAGTCACTTTAAAGTTTCATTTCATGAATGAGCATATCATTATTTTAGTTTTTAGCAGATACAGTCAAACCTTTTTGGAAAAACAAATTTCTTAAAAATGAAAAAATGATAATTGTGGTCAGTAAAAAGATAAAAAAAAAATACTTTACAAAGTGAACTCAGTTAGTAGAGTGACACATTTGAAAAAGAGATTATTTTCATAAGTATAGATTTTTAATGATTCTATACTAAAATTTGCACTTGAATCACAGAACTCCAAAAAATACAAGGCTTTTTTAACTCTATATATTAAAAAAGGTAAAAATTAATGAACAGATCCTACAAAAATCCTCTACTATAGTGACAGTTTCTACATATGACCTTAGTTCAAAGGTGGTCTGTGTCACAAAGGTTTGACTGTATTAGTGTTAGCATATTTTAGTTTCACTAAGTATACTTAATAAATTTGTAATGCATGTTTTTTAACAAAAATTCAATTTTTTTGTTATTTATAATGTTGGCAAATTTGTATGAATATTCTAAAACCTACTGTTATTTATGATGTGGCATGAATGAAATTGGGTCACAGACTTATACCATTATGAAATTATAATGTTTCATTTTTTATGTTTTTATAAAGCTTAAGTAATTATTTGTGTTAATTTGAATTTATTTGCCACACAGTGCTTGTCTTTGCCTGAAAACATTAACTATTTTCTCATGTATTAATATACTTTTATAAAATTGAATTAATTGGCATCAGTTTTCATTTAAATGCGTCTTAAAGTAGTACTAGTAGCAAAGTTCATCACAAAGCAATTTAATTGACATCAAATCTATGTTAATCAGCATCAGTATTGCATGACAAAACGAGATAACAACACAGTAGATTAGTTTTGTTACTAGTATTCATAAGTTACGTGGTAAGTTTTATAAAATAAAGACTTATAATCATTGTTTTCTCAGTAAAATCATGTATGGAAAGGAGTAAAATGATAACTGTGCTCCTTTTTGTCAAAATTGCCTATTATGTAGGATGTTTTCAAACTTTCAAAGTTATCAGGAAAATAAAAATCTTGCTTATTATGACAAAGCACAGTTGTATATATTTTTATATATTTTATACATATGCCAATCCAGGACATTTTGTTACCATTTTGTGGAATGTAGGGGCATCTTTGTCTTATATACACATTTCTAGTTTATTTTCAGAAATTCAACATGTACAAAAAATACTGTCTTGATTTTATAATTCAATATGTCTCTCACTTTTTAGAAAAAAAATCATAGATACATTTAACTTATGAACTTTCTTCAATGTACTATACTTAATATGTTCAAGTATTCCCTTTTGTATTGCCTCATTTTGATTTTACTTCTTTCATATAAACAAGGAGAAACAATTATTATTAATATCATTTTTTGACACATTTTTAGAAAAAGACCGGAGAAGAAGCAAAACTTCTGGCATTTTTCTTAAACATCATGCTTTGTTTTAAAATTGCAGCAGGCCCAAGCAGAAATTGAGGACCATCTGAAGACAGCTGAACTATTGTCACTTAAAGGTGACACTAGGGGCCAGAAAGAACATATTGTTAATGAACTGGTTAAAGTTCATCAAAGATTCCAAGCTAGGATCCATGAATATCAGATATTGCTGAAAATGACGATACAATTCTTTAGGAATTTGGATCAGGTGAGTCTTTAATTCTTCTTTATTTGGTAGGATTATGTTTGTGTTTAAATAGTATCATCTTTAAGGAACTCCACTGAGGTCTTAGGCCTGAAGCATAAAATTTAAAAATCTTACAAATATCAAGTGAGGCACTGAAAAATGGCAAACTCTGCTAAGGCAAACAAAGTAATATACTCAGAATTAAATTGAAAATCAATATTTTGTGCAATTCTTACCTGGATTGAGTGAAATGTGTTTCAAGGCTTTTCATTTTGGGGTCGTATTGCAGAATAAAATGATTATTCTGGAAAAAAACGTGGTAAGAGAATGAGCTGAAAATTTACACACGAGTTATTGGTCCAGACCTTTATCAACTGGTACACAAATCTTTGGAAAATATTTCCAGTCCCACCATGTCCCAAAACATCGGTCCCTTTAAAATGAGCTTAAAGGAAAGAGGTGTTTAATAACAGTTGAAAAAGCTCCTGAAAAAACATGAAGTCTAAAAAGTTTAGAATAGTATTTGGTTCTGGGCAGGTCTTTTTTTATATTTTTTTTTTTACAAATCTTCAAATATGTTTCAGTGACTTTTATGAAAAAATTTCAATGAATGTTTTATTCTAGCTTGACAAGCTGATTGAGAAAACAGAACATGAATACATGGAATCTGAGTTACCTAGCGACCTTAACAGAGCAGAAAATATGCTAGAAGAACACAAGAGGAAAAAACAAGAAATCTCCCACCTGATAAATTACACAGCAGAGGAGGGAGAGAAAATAGTTGTACGAGTTAGACAAACTGTAAGTTCTGTCTACTTTCTGCCTAAGATTATTCATAAGGATGCACCTAGGTCTGCCTCCTGGAAAAAATTTCTCCCATATTTTACTACATGTTATAATAAATAAGTAGTTTTGTTATTTTCGACTAGTTAAGTTTTGTTTATAAAATGACTATGCTACAATTTACATTTAAAGTAAACCTTCAATATACTGAAATCTGACTTCTATTTCATCCGGTGTACCTACATTACACTGTTCATACAAAATATACACATTTATGATTGCATTGGAATGAAAGAGAAATAAACAAGGAAAATCAGTTGGTCTACTTGTTGCAGAACCAGGCCCCGAGGTTATAAACATTTAAAAAATCTTAACTCTAATCTCAGTTATGTGATCCGAGTCTCAACTTAGTGGAATTTTTAGCTCCAAATGAGATTATAAAAACATTCGAGACCAATCTCAGTTGAGCATTGAAATGTTTATAACCTCGGAGCCAGGACTTTTGAATAAAGTACTAGAATTTGTGAAAAGTAATGGACAAATTATTAATTTTTCATATTGAATAAAATAGGACGCTGAAGCAGAAGCAAAAGATGATGTCCAGCGCGTTCTTGGTGCCACAGATGAGTATAAACATCGGTGGAATAATACGTGGGAGGAGCAAGAACGGCGTTTGAGACAAAACCTTCAGATCTGTCAATTTAACTTTGATCTAAGACAGGTATTTATTCCTTACACTGATGATTGTTTTACATGAGATATGTCTGCAGAGAATTAAAAACTGTCTTTTGCTTGCTCATGGGATTTTAAGATGGAATTTTAACAAGAAATGTACAGCCAACAAGACAGAGTGTGGTTTAACCACAAAAAATTAGGGCCCCTAGAATAACAATGATTTTCAGTGGCTGAGTGGTTTACATGTCAGACTAATAATCTAATGATTGCTAGCCGTATGGGTTCAAACCCCGTCAGAGGGAAGTCCTTGTTTCCTTGAGCAAGAAACTTTTCTCTCATTGCTCAGTACTAGTTGGTTCCTGGAACGGATTTGAAAGTGTGTCTATAAGCTTATAGCTTCCTACACCATCAAACTAAATTAAATTCTATTTAAACCAATAATGATTTTTTGTAGTATTTTAGATTTACAGGACTCAAGTTATCAAGCTTATTCAACATATTTAAATAGTGTCAGGGTTTGACTCAAAGAAGCTCTACAAAGAATTTATAAAATTGTTAAATGTATTTTGAATATTTTATCTTTTCAGATCCATTCAGAAATTGATGAGTTACATCATCATTTACAAGCTAGACGTGGTAGCTATGGCAACTCATTGCCAGCTGCTAAAATGACATCACAGGCTTTTAAACAATTCGAAATGACAGTTGAGGTATGCATCTTTGTACATTCTATGATATATTTTTTAGAAAGTTCTATGGCAGTAACAGTTGTATGGAAAAAATAATCAATTGTATTTTCAATTTTTACTAATGAAGCTTTAAATTAAGTTAATAAGCTAAATTTATTTTAAACAAAATGATAGTGGTAAGACAGGTTTTTCTAGCACTGGTGTAAACAACGGTAGATAATCCTATCTGATATGCAAGAAACATTGATATTTGACCTCTTTATATCACCTCTCGACTATATAATATTCAACCTATTTATATCGCGTTTCACCTATATTTAGTTTTCCTTCTTAACCTTTCAGTTGATTGAGAAGAAGATTCAGAACTTTACAAGCACAGCCGAGCTCATGGTCCAGGATGAGCATTACGACTCTGTCCACATCAGACGTGAAATTGACATGCTCAATACTAAATGGACGACATTCCATACAAGTGTAAATGACTATCGTGAAATGTTAGATACGTCCATTATATACTTCAGGCTCATTGAAGAGGTATGGTTTTTAGCTCGACTTTTCTATGAAAAGGGGAGCTATCCTACTCGCCCCGGCGTCGGCGTCGGCGTTGGCGTTGGCGTCACACCTTGGTTAAGTTTTTCGTACCACCCCACTTTATTTCAGAAGTATTACAAGTATGGCTTTGAAACTTACCATACTTGTTCACCATCATAACCTCCATCTACAGACAAGAGTACATAACTCTGTCAAGGTTTTTGACAGAATTATGGCCCTTTTTTGACTTAGAAAGTGTATTGAGCTTGGTTAAGTTTTTTGTACCACCTCACTTTATTTCAAAACCATTGGAGGTATTGCTTTGAAACTGACCATACTTGTTTACCATCACGACCTTCATCAACAGACAAGAGGACATAACTCTGTCAAGGTTTTTTACAGAATTATGCCCCTTTTTGACTTAGAAAATACATTGAATATGGGTAAAATCCACTTATTGCCTTAACCCTTTGAGATATTGCTTTGAAACTTTTAATGCTATTTCACATCATTACCCCCATCTGTACGCAAGAGAAGGTAACTCTGTCAAGGATTTGTTTTAAAAATTAAGGCCTTTTATCGACTTAGAATCTTGGTTAAGTTTTTAGTACCAGTCCACTTTTTGACTGAACTGTTTGAGATATTAATTTGAAAGTTGGAATACTTGTTTACAATCATGATTCCCAAACATGTCCAGGAGAAGGTAATTCTGTCAAAGATTTTATTTGAATTATGGCCCTTAACTAAAAAAGCTTGATAAAATTTATCTATTACTTGTATTATAAGGTAACTATAATACTTTCACATACAAAGTCAAATCTATATATTATGCTGATTGTACAAAAATATACTGCTTCCTTGGCATAGATTTCTTGAAAAATTATGTTATTATGTCATTTACCAAGGTGTTCTGAGTGACGTAAAAATACCTTATTCTCTCAAAGTGGGTTTAATACTATTAAATTTATTTAAGGCTCAACTCAGTTTTTTTTTCTTTCTTACCAGCCCTCTTTTGACTTAAACATTTCAAACTTTGCTGCAGTGTTCAAGGGTATCACACAATTCAGTAAAATAATTCTTCACTAAATATCTTAATGCTCATGGCCATTGTTCACTTTAAAAATACAGAGATTCTTGTATTGCCTTTTACTGCAAAAACTTTTTTTATTGGCAATCAATAAAAAAGTCGAGCGCGCTGTCTTACGGACAGCTCTTGTTTTTATAGCAGACGCAGTGGCTCTAACAAATTAGAGCCATTTTTAGCTCGACTTTTCTATGAAAAGGGGAGCTATCCTACTCGCCCCGGCGTCGGCGTCGGCGTTAGCGTTAGCGTTAGCGTTGGCGTCACACCTTGGTTAAGTTTTTCGTACCACCCCACTTTATTTCAGAAGTATTACAAGTATGGCTTTGAAACTTACCATACTTGTTCACCATCATAACCTCCATCTACAGACAAGAGTACATAACTCTGTCAAGGTTTTTGACAGAATTATGGCCCTTTTTTGACTTAGAAAGTGTATTGAGCTTGGTTAAGTTTTTTGTACCACCTCACTTTATTTCAAAACATTGGAGGTATTGCTTTGAAACTGACCATACTTGTTTACCATCACGACCTTCATCAACAGACAAGAGGACATAACTCTGTCAAGGTTTTTGACAGAATTATGCCCCTTTTTGACTTAGAAAATACATTGAATATGGGTAAAATCCACTTATTGCCTTAACCCTTTGAGATATTGCTTTGAAACTTTTAATGCTATTTCACATCATTACCCCCATCTGTACGCAAGAGAAGGTAACTCTGTCAAGGATTTGTTTTAAAAATTAAGGCCTTTTATCGACTTAGAATCTTGGTTAAGTTTTTTGTACCACCTCACTTTATTTCAAAACCATTGGAGGTATTGCTTTGAAACTGACCATACTTGTTTACCATCACGACCTTCATCAACAGACAAGAGGACATAACTCTGTCAAGGTTTTTGACAGAATTATGCCCCTTTTTGACTTAGAAAATACATTGAATATGGGTAAAATCCACTTATTGCCTTAACCCTTTGAGATATTGCTTTTGAAACTTTTAATGCTATTTCACATCATTACCCCCATCTGTACGCAAGAGAAGGTAACTCTGTCAAGGATTTGTTTTAAAAATTAAGGCCTTTTATCGACTTAGAATCTTGGTTAAGTTTTTAGTACCAGTCCACTTTTTGACTGAACTGTTTGAGATATTAATTTGAAAGTTGGAATACTTGTTTACAATCATGATTCCCAAACATGTCCAGGAGAAGGTAATTCTGTCAAAGATTTTATTTGAATTATGGCCCTTAACTGTCAATGTTTTGTATTATAGGCAAGCACTAAAAAAGTCGAGCGCGCTGTCTTACGGACAGCTCTTGTTTAATGTGTAAAATGATACCGGTATATAGAATTTTCCTGTGATATTGCTCAGTTTATCTTCATTTTAAGAGCCCCATCGGGGAAAAAATAGGAAATTGCATGAAAAATAAAAATGGGGCAGATTTATTCTTTGCTGTGAATATATATTTGATGAATTTTGATATTTTGTATTCTGCTTGTTTAATATGCTGCCATTACTATGGCACATTTCTTTGGGACACTTTATCTCTTGGAGGTATTATTTTTAAAGACTAATAAAATATAGGATTTGTGAATGACATAAGCAGTTCGTACTGTTACCATCTGAAATGTTAATGTGTAAATTTGGTATAAATACAAACAAAAAATTTCCAATAATTTATCAGTATAAATAAAATTCAGCATAATTAGGAGTTTGAAGACTTTGTTTACATTGAAAAAATATTTTTCATAATTTCTTCTGCAGTCTGAAACGTGGATGACTGAAGGAAGTAATTTATTAGTTACACTCAGTCAAAGAGCTAATCAGTGCCAATCCCCGGAAGATGCAAATGAACTAATCCAACCTGTAAATAGATTTGTAGAGGAGGGTAAACCATTACAAGATGATAGGTTGAGACAAATCTCAGAACTAGCTGTGCAGCTATATGGTAAGTTATAATTACTAAAGGCCAAGTTTGTTAAGTTGTAAAAACTGAAATGTTAGGTATGAAGGCATAAAAACTATAGTAAAATGTACTATACCTTATTGACTTGACCATGAGGCTGGCCACTTACACGAAGGGGACTAGATTTTACATTTGAATTATCAGTATATATTTACTTTGACAAAATTCATTAAAAAAATTTTTTCATTAATTTTGTGATCTCCTTATAAAACGATTTGTACAATAGAGGAAGACTGTTAATCTAAATTATTATCATGTTTTATATCTTGTTTTAAGGTAGAGTGAAATTATTTGTATTATTATCATGTTTCTGGATTTATGCTACATTTTCCCCTCATAATAATTTTTTGTTTTAATGTTATGGTGTATAGGAGATGAAGGTCCAAGCCGTGTTCACAATTTACATGTACAATATCAAGATTTACTACAGAACTTCCAGCAGGCTGACAACGAGATCTCTAGACTGAAACATAACCTTGTAAGTTGATAATAAATCCATTTTCTGAAGTCTCTTTATAGCATTATATTACCAGTCTGATTTGCTTTGTTATAAGTTTGAATATAGAAATCAATTCCAGTTTCAATGTAAAAATGTATTGTTTCATTTTAAAAAACACAGCATTTGACTCAAAAGCCTTCATCAGGTATACTTGTTTACAGGAAATAACATCAATGTCATATGATGTCAAAGACTGGTGTGTTTTAATACTAAGATATAATTTTTGTTACTTTTCTACAGCTTTTAAATGTTGTTTCTATCTTTTAACTATGAGATTGTGTTTTGAAACTGGACATACTATTTTTTTGCACTTAAATACTAATAATGAAGATTTTTAGGAATTATCTTAAAGTGTACAAAACTGCCTATGATTTTGACAGTGACACTGTGATTACTTCAATCATACATTTATACATGTATCAAGAATATTTTATTGACCTTGACCTTTGACCTATTTTAGGAACAAGGTCAGCCACCAGCTGTAGAAGAGTTTGTTCCCATGGAAGTGACAGTGACAGCTGAGGCACCACCTAAGCCTCCAAGAATAACACAACATTTAAAGAATGCCGAAGTCATGGAGGGCACAAAGTAAGACATTTTTTGTCAAGAAGACATGAAATGTGATGCATATTGAAAAAAGTTAAATTTATTTGATAATTACATGTGAAAAAAAAAGTATTTTTGAAATAGGTTTTCAGCCAAGGTAAGTCTGATAAAAAGAAAAGTACTAAGAAATATGGCAATTGCTGATATTTTTTTGTTAAAGACTTTCCCTTACGAATTAATGTGTTGAACCTGACCAGTTTTTGATTTTGAGCTGTTCATTGTATATTTGAAACTTTTATGATTAAGAAATTAAACAGCTGGCTGGTCTTTGAAGATACGCAGGCTGGCCTGGCTGTATACTGGTAGTGAAGCCTTAGTAAAGGTCAATCACCATTAGTCCTGGAACGATAAATTGTCATCATACATACAAGTTGATGTTCACCTTGTTAAGTAAGAATATATTTTATTGAAATATATATATAAAAATGCTCACAAAGTAAAAAGTGCTATTATTTATGAATGTGTTTTAACAATTTTAGAGTAATCTTTGAATGCCATATCGAGTCGGAAATAACATTTGAAGTTCGATGGTTCAAGGACAGTTTACCATTGAATAGCCCCGACTATGAGACAAGATGTGAGTCGAACAAAGCTTCACTCACAATCGAGGAAACGTTCTCCGAGGATACGGCCAGGTACACGGTTCGTGTGACCAATGCTGCAGGCGAGGCGGAGTCGTCTGCCTATCTACATGTCAAAGGTGAGTTTACACAAATTTTAATGTGTGTTTCTGTGTGAATAAAGTAAACAGAGTTTTTGTGATAAGAGAGGTTATTTTTTTACCAATGTTACCAAACTGTGAATTTAATTAAGATGAAATTTGTTGTTATTGGGATGAAATTTGTTGACCTGATCTGAATTTGATACTGTATTGTTGTAAAAGAAAATAATCATGAATTATTTAAGGTTTCTTGCAACACTTTTTTACAACTTATGTCTCATGTAACAGTTCTAAATTTAGAGGAGGGCTTGTCCATAGTACACATTTTGGCGTGTTCGAATTACGATTATTGAGTTTCGACAGTGCTTTTTGAAATCTCTTTATTCTTGATCTTGTAGTATACAATTTCTCAGAGTCAGACTTCAAATTTCATCAATTACAAAATTATATTTATAATTTTCTAAACTGTTGTTCATTAAAATTAAAGAGTGATGCTGAAAACATTTAGGGTTAAGATGTAAAATGAAGCTATATTTTTATTTTCCTAAAGTTTCATTCAGTTCAGTTTTCTCTGCAGAAATAATAATCGACAAACCAACATACAACATTCCCGATGTATTGAATTTTATGGGTAAATTTTCTTGTTACTGATAGCTGTAGATGATTATGTACAAAAGTTTACATCTTATTCTTAGCTTAAAAAAGGTCTTAGGGTCTTTCCAAATGACAAATAATGGCTTTCGGCATATCATGGGCCTATCTTTTCATCAAAATTGACTTGGCCTTCATAATCTTATGTACATACACTATTGACTTGGATTAGAATTTTTTAGATTTTTTTGATAGATTTTTAATACTTTCACTTTGGTTTAGGGCTGTAAGAACAATAGAATTATGGGTTAGGTCTTAATGTTTTTATTTCCAATGATTTATACAGCTTGTAGAATTAAGGGAGCAGCTGCTAGAGTTTCTTATTTCTAAAACATTTTTATGCATTTTGATAGGAATGACTGTCCTTTATTTTGCAGAAACCCATCAGCAAATTGTTCCACCAGAATTTGCTAAAAATTTGAAATCTGTTGATGCATTGGAGGGCAGCCCCTTTGCATTTGAATGCCACATCATGGGCATTCCTTCACCGACCATAAGTTGGTACAAAGATGAAATAAACATAGACAATTCTCCCGAATACGTCATTACAAAAATTAACGGCACCTGCTGTCTTAAGATTAAGAGGGTATCTAGAGAACACAGTGCCCGTTATACATGCAGAGCAACTAATCCAGGGGGCGAGGCAGCCTCATCTGCCCGTCTGACTGTTATACGTAAGTTCTCATGTGTGACACGCATGAGAATGACTGAGTTATGAAAATTGCATTGCATGTGTTACCCATTCCCCTCTCATCTCAAGTCATGAAAAAATGATATGAGACATTTGGCTATGTTGTTGTTGTTTTTTTATAAATGAAGCTAAGATATTATAAAATGCTAGTGTTTATCTGTAAATGTAACTTCTGTAACTAAGGTTGAATTGATATGAAAAGGAAAAGTAAATTTACTAAAGTTTGATATAAAATTGAATGACTAATGGAACAGTTTAGCTTGGACCTTAAAAATGTTATCAAAAACTTTCTGTGTTACATTAATAAAGACTAGCATTTTATTTCCATTACCAAATTTCTGTGTTACATTAATAAAGACTAGCATTTTATTTCCATGACCATATTGTGTAGCTGTAATATTTACAAAGCATGATGATCACTCAAAAATTGTCATGTGATTGTACTAGCAAAATCAATTATGTTTACAATGCAAACCTTTGTTTGAAATGTTTGATGATCATTATTAAAGCATGGTACAGCTTTGTACATGTATTTCATATATATATTTTCCTTTTTCAGTTTTGCTAACAGTAACATCTAATTCTGATTTACCTTGAATTTCTATTAATTTCTTTTACCATGTGATTTATTTTATGGTAAAACGGTTCAACAATGTTTTTATTAATACAGTTTGTAGTACAAAATCCAATCAAATTTGTAGTATATACAATAGTATTTTTTTTAACAAACTTTCAAGCAGAATGAAGCAAATTTGTTTGTCAAATATCCCCCCTCAAAAAAAAGCCATTTTTATTACTCTTTCAATATTAGACCATTTTCAATATTTTTACACCAAATTTGACTTTATTATTAAATAAGAAAATATTGAGACTTTTCATGAAATTTTAAAATCAGTCAGTTACTGCAGTTCTTACACGATTTTAAGAACAAAAGAAAGAATTTAAAAGAAATTATCAATTTGATTGGTAAAGTTAACAGGTTATTTTAATTGTATGCCATATTATATTTATTTCTTATTTTCGCCCATTTATTGTTGTGTTTAAAGGCAGCAAATCAAGGATTGACCAATCAGATCTCTCAGATGCTTGCAAGTATTTTCTAAACCTTTGTTGTAGAATAGCTGGAACTACTTTCAATCATTCTTTTTGTGTTTTTTCTTGTCTAGCTTTTCCTAGCTTTTTGTCCCCCTTGGTATATGGGAATTTAACTCTTTCTTTACTCCTTAATTTAAATTATTAACTTGCTTTTCAAATTTGATTCAAATGATAGGTGGGGTTTAATTTTGTGATTCTTTTTTCACCATCAATTTGAACATTGGATTTCTTTTAGATATTAAAATCATAATTACTTTACTTATATATCATAGATCATGGGGGTTTTTTGTGTGTTTTTTTTTTTTTTTTTTTTTTATTGATTGTGGACTTTCTTTGAGGTTTTAATATTTTGTTGAGCACTTTTCTCTCTCAGAATATTTAAGGAAAAGCAGATTAAAGTGATTGAGATTTACATTTTAAAGGAAGGGATTTTCTTAAAATAAGTTCATTCCAAGAAGAATTGATGTTAGGACTTTCTTGAAATAAGTAAAGGGACATTCTCAGAATGAGCTACATGTAATTTAAATAGGAACTTTCCTGGAATAATTGATACAGGGCTATTTTCAGAATATCTCATATAATAGAAATTAACATAAACTTAACTAGGGAAATCATGGTTGACAATGCATGATGGAGTAACAGAAAATGGAGGATAATACTTATTACAACAGGTGCATGAGTAATAATAACATAATAGCATGTTTGTAGTGTACAAGATCCATAGCTGTTTGAGTGACAACTAAGGCAGACGGACATTCATTGATTTGATGATAATAACAGATGTCCATGTTTTTCACCTAAAAATCCAACCTTCACTCATCACGTGTTGCTTAGTTTTAGCATATCACTTGTTCAAGCTATAATGTTAGCTGTAGCATATTTCACTAGATTACATTGTATTTTCCCTTTGAAGCTTGCTCTTTAAATGATTATTCTTTTACTTTATATATATATTTTCATAAAATAGATTTAATTGATTTCAAGCTTTAGGCCATAATGACATCGTTACATCTGTTGACATTCTGACAGTTGATTGGTTAAATGGATTTTTTTCAGTAAAGTAAAATGAAACAGTTCTTTTCTTTTGCAACTTTTAATATTTGGTTTCTATTGCAACTCTAACAAGATACCGAAAAGTTACCCACATAAATTTTTGTTTAGTTTGTACTTTGGCCAGCAATGTAATTCATGTATTTTTATGTTTGTATAGCTGCTCAGACACCTGTTATTCAACAGCCACTGAAGGATGGTGTAGCTCCGGAGGGCAAGCCATTCAGATTAGAGATTGTATTCTCTGCAAGCCCCGCCCCTCAGGTCACATGGTACAGAGGACCAGAGAAAATTATCCCGTCAAATTTATACACAGTAAGTTTGTATTGAAATATAACATTTGTATGAAAATTGATTTTTTTTACAGGTGTCTTGTTGAAATGAATTTAGATTGATATTGAATGTTGATTTAACCTTTTCCCTTATATAAGCGTGTTTCGACGGCTTTTTGCTCCCCCCCCCTTTTTGTGGCCTCAAACAGTGAAAAAATGCCCTATTTAGGCCCCAAACACTGTTTTTCGTTTGAGCAAATTTGTGAAAAAAATTGACCATTTTTTCGGCGCCGTCCCCCATCCAAATATTACATCAGGGGGTTGCCAGAAGGGGGATGTGCCCCCTTCTGTTTGGGGGGTTTGAAGGGGGGCGGAGTCCCCCTCATCGCCAAGAAAATTTTGGACTTGTGAGAGGCTAAAAATGACCCCAGGTCGATCATAAGGTAACGTGTAACCAACGCTGAAAAGCCTTTGACTCTATCTCAATCCCTTGAGAAGTTGCAGCACTTTGAAATAAATTTTGATGGAAAATATCGAGGCAAAAAAGTGATTTTTGGCAATTTTGAGATGTCCCCTCGTTGCCATGGTAACAGGAAATTTAAGACTGAGCATGTCGTTACAAAGGCAATGGTCCAGTCAACATTTGTGCCAAGTTTGATTAGTATTGAAGCATTTTTCATAGTTTCATAGCAGTTTGAACTTGTGAGAGGAGGCTTTTCAGTGAAAATGGCCATTTTTCACAATATGCTCATGGGGGAAAGGGTTAAAGAGCTCTGTATTACTAGGGATGGCAAATTCACCTATTTTTGTATTCGAACGTTTGAATCTGATTTGCATTCAAATGTTTGGATCACTTGAAAAAATCTCATTTAATAGTAAACCATTTGAATTATGTAGAACCAGTATCCCTGATAAGTTGTCCAACTAATTAAGACTCCAGGTAATTTTTGAAGGGCGATGTCTTTTTCCAAAAGTGGACAGTAGGAAAAAACAGTCAGTAAAATGAGTGAAACTGTTCATGTCTAACTGATAACTTGAATAGCTATAGATAACCAATTATTTTCACGGTTGCAGTGTGTCAAATTATAGTCATACATTGGTTTTCAGTTTGATCATCGTTAGAATAATTAATTTAAAATAGAAATGGCAATTTTCATGTTATTTCTATGAATGTATACCAACATTGTAATACTCAAAATTTGTTTGATTGTTTGGAATATTATCCAAATGTTAGTTTACATGTTTGAATGGTCGTTTACATCCCTAATATATACTTTATTGAAATATTATATGTATTTTCATTATTCTCATTTTTAGATTACCATAGAAACAACAAGATCTGTTCTTGAGATTACGGAAGCGTATCCCGAGGATTCGGGTGATTATTCTGTAATTATACGAAACCCGCTGGGAGAGGCGAGAAGCAGTTGTACGATCACCATCGAGAGTTTCTACTCTAGTGCCGCGTGAGTATTGATGTATTAATATAGTGACTACATTCTGTTATGTGTTTTTATGAAGAATTTCATGTTATTGTTGTTTTAGCTACTGTATAAATATAGAAATCTTTTGAAATGTTGTCTTTTTTTAAAATAACATTGTTCGTTGTGTCGTCTTTTAGTTGTGCAGAAAAGTTCGTAATGACCTAATTAATTGACTTAACATGATAATGATTGGGGAAATTTCAATGAAAGTTGCTTGGTTTTTGTATGATAGCTAGGAAAATGTTTGTTGTTTTTCTGTTGACAAATATGTGGATTTTATGAATTTTTGATCTAAGAAAACTTAATAAGTTAAGAAGAATATTCACTCTTTATTTTGTATGTGTTTCTGTTTGCCCAGAATTTATTTATTTTGAACAATTTTATGCCAAATGGTTGTAATTCTTGTTAATAAAGGAAAAATAACAAATTCCTAACAAATATTAAGATATTTATGTGTTTTTTTTTACTTTTTCTACCCCTTATTAAATATTTTATTTTTTTCTGGAAGAGTATACATTTGTAATTTCTTGTTTTAAAGACAAGTGTTGATTATTATTTAACATCATAGATTTTTCTCTCTCATATGTGTCCTTGCTTAATGTATATACAGCCCTTGTACAACCGTTCCTAGCGAAACAAAACCATCGTAAGTCATGATTCCTCACGTTGCCAAAACCCGTTAGCACCGCTTGCTCGTTCTTTTCTTGCAATCTCTGTTCTTTGGGTGGCGTGCTCACAATCCTACAGTACACAATTTCACAAAAATCTAATTTTTATTTCTTTTCTTTTTTTTTGTATTTCTTTTTTATTGTAAGAAAGCTACTTGCTGAGTCCCACATGGTCTCTGCATTTAATATAGTTAGAATGATGTTCTCACTGCTTTGCCACCATGTTAGATGGCTGTTAAAGGATATAGCTAACAGATAAAATTCTTTTGAACACGAAATTTGAACACAAAAATTGAACACATAAAAAGAATCAATTTTTAAATTATCCTTCACTTAAAATGATAACTGCATTACTTATTTGTTATAAAAAAATGTTTCCTCCATTTTTTAATATTTATTTAATTCTTAAAACATTAATATTTTTGGTGATAGATGGCTGTTTAAAGTGACCTTTTTCTAAAAAAAGGGTCATACTTAACTAAATGCTTGTAGACAGGGTGTTTATAGTAGAAAAGTTCTTGTTGGAAATATTGTTTCTGTGTTTCTACAGATTCAAAAAGTCTGCTATTTTTTAAACTTAGTAATGTTTGCTGCACTGGCTGAAATTGAATGTTTTTTCTTTTTTATTTTGAAAAAATTCTGTTAAAAAGCATTTGAGATACAATTCAGTTTAATTTTACTTTACTTTTATCCAAAAACTTTTTCGGCTCTCAGTGTGCAAGAATTTAGTTTTTAATATGTAAACATTTTTTTTTTTCAAATGTTAGTGTGACAAGTTATTATATTTTGTAATATTTTGGATATTAATGAATTTCATTGTGCCTACATTATCTTCTTTTGGTGACGACTTAACTTAAACAAAATTGGTGTGTCTTGAAATTCAGACTAAATAGTCACAAAAAGGGAGTGTGTAAATGCAATTATTTATGTAAAAACCTTACAAATATTCAAACCTTACAAATATTCAATTTTGGCCAGCAATTTAGGTAGGTTTGTATAACCAAGAAAGTGACAGTAGAGAATTTTTTGTTTGGTCAAATTAAGAGTTATTAATCTTTAAAAAGCTGACCTGTAGGCTTATCATGTTGATAATTGTTTCCTTGGTAAACATAGTTACATGCTATAAGGTCAAGGTCGTAATAGGTAATTCAATTTACAACAAAAGTACTAAAATGATATTATCTATTGTCATCAGTTTACAGATTTCTAAATTAACATTTTCTCAAGATTATTTAAAATCTTTGAAAAACTAAAGAAAATTATTTAAAATCTATATAAAATCAACGTTAAAATGCCTCAAGCTATTATTAGGTAACAGAAAAGAACCCAGGAACGTCAGTCATGTTTTGGGCTTTGACATATTTTTTGCTTTACAGTGATATAAGCACGCTATCAGCTAGCCAGACCACCTTGACTGCCAGGCAAGTTATGTCATGCTTTCTATAAACATGCACATGACCAAATATGGGCATTTTTTTTTTCCTAACATTTTTATTTTCAGTTCTTATAGCATGCCAATCCCTACCTGAAATTTCTTGTAAAAGAAAATAAGATAGCAAAGATAATTTATGCTTTATAGAAGAAAGAGGAACTAGCTCTATGTAAAATATATTCCTTAATTGCATTTGATAGTAATGTATAATAGAAATCCTTTTCAGTAATTTATCAATATGAAAATATAAAAAAAAATCATTATGAAAATAAAAAATTAATGGCATGCTTCAGACTTGGTTGTTTTTATAATAAGTAACACTTGCATAAAGCATTTAAGATATTTGAGCCGCGTCACGACAAAACCAACATAATGCGTTTGCGACCAGCATGGATCCAGACCAGCCTGCGCAGTCTGATCAGGATCCATGCTGTTTGCTTACAAACCCTATAACAAGTAGAGAAACTGATAGCGAACAGCATGGATCCTGATCAGACTGCATGGATGCGCAGGCTGGCCTGGATCCATGCTGGTCCCAAACCCATTATGTTGGTTTTGTCATGACGCGGCTCATTTATCTAATTGCTAATAAACCATTCTACTTCTTTATCTTGATATGATTGTTGTTTGGTTTTTTGAAGCATGAAAGTAGATTTTACATTTTGTTTTACAGTTTGTTAACCATAATACATACTGCATTGATTACATACATATGTATGAATATAATTATAACACATAGAAAAACCACACATTGAACTGCTTCAATGTAGACGATATTCCTCATCGGATACCCACATTTCGGTTTGGCCGTGTGTATCCAAGGATGGGTGATATTATAATGTATTGGTTACCTATCATATTAAAGCAAAAAGGTATCTCAGTAAAAAAATAATAGAGACAATGGACCAAAGATATTCTGATATTTAGATTTTATAAAAAAAATACATTCAGGTGAAAATGATTGCTTAGTGTCACCTCTTCTGTTTTGTAAATTTTGTGGCGGAAATAATTGCCAATATAGTACAGGTACATAGCGTAATTAATGTTACTTGTTTTAAGCTTGATATTCTTCAAAGATAGCTATTGTATTCAGCCTTGCGTCAGCACCACAATTTTAAGTTTTCACATGCAAGTTGGTATCTGCAATTCTCATTAGTCAGTGTACATTCTTTGGCAGTTTCTGACCAATCAAATACCTGAGATCTGAGTTTGAGTCAAGAGAATTTCTTTCTAACCTCAACCCTGTTCTTAGTCACAAACGCTTAAATGCTTTTATGGTATATTTAGCTATAAATACTGTGTATGCTATATTAGAATACATTTCAAAAAATAAAGGTGTTGTCTACTTTGTAATAGATATTTTCAGGTTTCTGTACTATTTTTTTCCCCAGAAGATTTTATTTTATTTTCTTCTTGTCTTGTATGAGGTTGTATATATAATTATAATATATATATTTTGTCACAGATTTATTTTTCTTTCCTCACTTGTGTGAAGATATCCCTTTTCTGCTGTCATCTTGTTTAAAATATCTTTGTTTTGATTTAATAGAAGTATAACTTCTTATTTTGTTTTACATATTTCTGTATTTGACATTCCCTCCAAACTTGATGTGCTGTTTCCTAGCTTATTTTGTGTCAAAGAAAATATATTTTTTGTTCTTTTTAGTGTTAAGAATTTTATTGTTTTAATTTAGTACTCAGGTATATTAAAAGTTTTGACCAGCGAAGTCAAATTATAGATAAAAATTAAGCTTTTTCTTTATTGAAATATAATGGAATTTATCACAGAATATTAGAGATTGAATTGTTTATAAATTAATTTATAGAACATATTGAGAAATAAAAAATTGATAAAAGTTTGCATGAATATTCATGCATTGTACCAAGAAAGAACTTAAAGACATATAATTCAAATGCTGCTATGATATGTACAAAAATAATGTACACAAAAGTAATCTTCCTCGTTTAATTTATTTTTGAAGTGAGGATGTATCAGTTGCTTCCCTTGAAGAACCTGTTGCACCAACATTCACGCAGCAACTGTTGCCAAGCAGGGAAGTTATGGAGGGAAGTAGAGTACGACTAGATTGTGTACTAATAGGAAACCCTGAACCAGAGGTAAAAATCTTACTAGAACTAAATTTACTGACATTTTGTATATTTGTTGACAATCTAGATTTATACCTACTCGTTGTTAGGTATTGAAATTTTGACAAAATATTCTGCATATCTGTTGACACTAGATTTATACATAATTGTGGTTAGGTATTGAAATAACCTTTGCAAGTAAAAGCAGTCTCTTTAAGAGATAATTCTTGTTTTACCCTCAGTATAGAAAAATCACAGAAAAAATAGGCATCCCGGAGCTGGGATTTCTCATGTGATTTTTCTATAATAGAAAATCTATATAATTTCCCACTCATGACTTTCTTTCTTTCATATATATATAATTCCAAGTACAAATAGCCTTTGAGTATATCATTCTTTATTTACTATAAATTAATTTAATTCAGGTGATTTGGTTCCACAATGAGAAACCAGTAAAAGAGTCCTCGGATATACAGCTTCTGTTTGAAGGTGATCGTTGTACTCTTGTGATCCGAGAAGCATATATCGAAGATGCTGGCAACTACAAAGTCTCGGCTAAGAACGAACATGGAACTGCTGATAGCTCTTGCAGACTTCATGTTGAACGTAAGTCATGAAATTTGTTATGATTTTAAAGCGTCCTTCAGCTTTTGTTTTGAGCTGTATCCAACTAAGTATTACATCAATTTTATATTGGAAAGTGCATCATATCATTGTTCAGCCTTCTTTAAAATAGTGTCCAGAGAGCTAATTAGGATGCTCAAGTGACGCTTATTTCTAAAAATAGGGAAACAAATCATCCCCTTTTCTAATCTAAATATAGAGAGCGGATCGGTACTTTAAAGGTATCGAAGAGTTTCCTTATTGTTTATATATTTGATTGTCTCCATGTTGGTTCTTTTGATTTGACAATTATATGAAGTGATTTATCTGAAAATAACAAATTTAACCTTTAGAAAAGGTGAAGGCTGCTTTAAAGAAAACAACAGTGTAGTAAGTCTTTTCAAATGTTAAGGAAGAATCCTACTATTAGATATATATAAACTATATTGTTATATTTGATTTTCATCTTTTTTAGCCTTGAGTGAACTCAGTGATGCCTCTATAAGTCATGAGATATCAGCACCCAAATTTACTCAGTTGCTAAGGGATGCAAATACACAACAAGGTCAGAGAGTGACCTTACAATGCAGAGTTCAAGGTCATCCATTACCAAGTGTACAATGGTATAAAGACAACAGACCCCTAGAACCAAGTGCAGACTTTCAGGTATGTTTGATTTTTATATCTATATTTATTTTTTTGTATTTTTTTGCTATGGAAGCATTTAAACATGGCAACAGCTCTTCTTTATTGCAGTTATGAAAAATTTATTGATGCAGTAAGAGAAACGATTTCTTGAAGTCATATGAATATCATATTGTAAATCTTAGTGTGATACATATTTTAAAATAAAATTTTATAATATTTACAAAATATAATCTTCTGTAATTTGCTATTATTTCTAGGTTACTGCATTTGCTGATGTACACAATTTGACAATACCGGAAGTGTTTGTAGAAGATGGAGGAAACTACATGGTTAAGGCCACTAACAAAGTTGGCGAGGCTAAATGTTACGCCAAGCTGACCGTGAGACCGGCCCCTCCTTCACAGGAGCTCAAGAGCGTTGAGGTGAGAAGAACAATGACAGAGGTTACACATTCACCACCCGAGTTCCTGAAACTGTTCCAGGATAAGGTCGTTAGAGCTGGAGACAAAGTCACCTTGGATTGTATCATTGTAGGAAGTCCCAAACCAAAAGTAAGTTTACCTTTTAACTTTATTATAAGTTGTTTTAAAAGGATGTTAGTTTTGACTGACTTTAAATTTAAATCAACTCTTACAAGTTTCATAGTGATTACGATTAAGTATGATTTAAACTTGAAAGTTAAACTTTCATTTAGTTTATACTAATTTATTTTAGTTTGATTGTATTGGAAGCTATAAGCTTATTGAAACACTCTCAAATCCATTCCTGGAACCAATCAATACTTAGCAATGAGTGTAAAGTTTCTTGCTCAAGGAAACAATGGCTTGCCCCTGACAGGGTTGAACCCACACACCCAGCAGTCCTTAGATTACTAGTCCGACAAGTTAACCACTCAACCATGCCACCTACGTTAACTAATCATGCTGCCATGTAAACTTTCTTTCATTGTTAAAAATCAAAACAGGGCTTCATATTTTTAGTAAACGGCAAGGTGTGACTGGTTTACAGAACTATGATTTATATACTTACCTATATGTCAAATTAATTGTCTTACTGGGAGAAGTATTTCATGGTTAATGAAATTATAATATGTATATGGTATCATTTTTTTCAGGTTTCATGGTTTGTAAATGGTGAACCAGTCGTTTCACAGGACTACCAGATCACAATGGAAGGTGATCACTACATGTTACATATTCCTGAAGTATTTGATGAAGATGCTGGAAGATTTTCTGTCACTGCAGAAAATCCGTCTGGTAAAGCTACATGCTCCGGAATGCTCCACGTAGAGGAACCGATGTCTACAGAAACAGCACCCGTTGTACAGACTCGTACATTCGAATCAAAGAGGTAACACACGTTACAGTAATTGCTGTGTAACATATGTAATGATATAAAATATTCTGATAATGTTTAAGATTATTTAATGGACAAGTTAGAGATTGATTAGTTTGCCTTGTCCATTTTACATGCTTTAATGAAATAATGGATCTATATATAAATGTTATTTAGTAAAAATATGAATATGAATAAGTAGTGAATCAAGTCTAAATTGAATTTCAAATATATTTATTGACAATATAGGGTAAATGCTGACAAAAGTTGTTAAATATTTATAACTTATTTTATCAGTTTTAAGTTGTTAACTTTTGTAAATTACTTTTTTCAATCTTCGAGGGGATTTTTTTGATACCCAAAGCTAAATAGTGTTACAATTTAATTAATAAAAATGGTCACTCATATCTCTTTATTAGATTTCTATATTTTATATTTTTATATATTATATGGTTTTATATTAATGGTAAAATATTGTTATTTAGATCTGGAATGTACTCTTCAACCGAGACACTCACCACGACTGAGACACGTATATCTCGCCGGTCAATCACAGAAATTAGGAGCGGTGGTCAGACTTACATACCGTCTAAGGAAGACTTCTCCACCACTCTTGTGACTGATGTACAACCAAAATATGAAATGCCAGAAATAAAGGCACAGGAACATTTTGCCACAACGATAACTACTGATATGCAACCAAAATACCAACCGGTTGACTTGACTATATCTGTTCCGATACCACCTAAATTCTTGCAAGCATTGAAAAATGTGACCACAATGGAAGGGACAAGAGTCACTTTCGAAGGTGTTGTTACAGGTAAGGGAAATGTATACAGTGTTGTGGCTTATTTTTAGCCATGCTTAGATATTATTTAGGGACATAGCCTGGCTTTGGAACAGTCGTGATTACAATGTAAAAAATACTATTTTTTTGAGTTTTGATAAATTCGTGAATTTATTTAAGATATTTTATGTTTACTAGAAACTAATCTATATGCTGAGTGGTATTCATCCAATTCTTTGACCTTTTAGGAACATACAATATTTAGTTTTTGCTTGTTATGAATAATAAATGGAATGATGTAAAATAATTAATGTAAATGATAAAAAGAAGGGTCTGAGGGTAAAATTTTTATACTATAGGAAAGCCTGAACCTCAAATCAAATGGTTTAAAGAAGGCAAGAATTTGAGCGATGGTCCGGACTTTGAGATTTCCTACAGAGATGGCAGAGTTAGTTTGATGATACCTGAGGCATTCCCAGAGGACACTGGGAAATATACATGCAAGGCTCAAAACATTGGAGGCCAAGCTTCAAGCACTGCTGAACTTATTGTTAGAGGTATCTTGATATCTTTTTATAATATTTTATACGGCTTTTCATGATTAACCCTTTCATGCTGGATAGTGCACTGATATTGCATAACACATTTGATGCCTGAAGGTTCTTTCCATATCATAATCTAATCAGTTATTATATTCTGTGAATTCACTTTATTTCATGGGCATGAAATTTCATGTTTGGTCACAAAGAACATTATTCGTGGGTTCTTTTGTTGGTGGACTGTTTATTTTTACAAAAGGTAAAATGTAAATTATGTGATGCAAAACAATCTTACAGCAGACAAAATGCAAGAATTTGTTAAATAGTGGCAGATGTTATTCTTAGATTATTTAATTTCTCCTATTTTGATGTGTATATTTTTTTTAACCTGTGTATCTCAACATTCTTTTACAGGCTGTTAGTTGGTTGGGTTTTTTTTAGGTTTTCAAAATTGGTGAAAATTTTTGTTATATCATTTTCTATCATTTTTTTAGCGTCAGTTACCCCGCCATCTTTCACAGAGAGACTGTATGACATATCAATCAAGGAGGGGGAACCTGTCAGATTTACTGTCAGAGTGGCAGGTCATCCTGCCCCAGAGGTCACATGGCTCAGAGAAGGCCAGCAGTTGGTCAGCTCTCCTGATTTTGAAATTATCCAGGTAAGAAGTTAGTTAGCTACTTGTCTGCTGAATGTTGAAATCACTTGCCTCTGCCATTACAAATTAATTCATATTTAATAAATGCCATGGATAAAGACATTTATTCAGATTAGAAAGGTACTCAGCAAAGTCATGTTGAATAGGTAGTTTTACTCGGAAGTATATATTTCTGAATATTTTAAATGACCTCATTTTTGACCTTTCAGGAGGGTGATATTCATTCCCTCTGCATACCAGAGGTGTTCTATGAAGATGCCGGTCAATTTACTGTAAAGGCTCAAAATCCAGGTGGCCAGGCACATGTCTCTGCTAACCTTGTGGTTCAAGGTATTGTATTTTATTCTTTATCATTTGCTTTTTAAAAAATTATTGTAAAATTTTGTTGATTTGATTGTGTTCTCAAGGATTGTGTTTTAAAGGAAAGTTATGTAATGCTAAAACTTTGTTATGGTCTGCTTTGTGAAAATGTTGAAACTGAATTTTGTGATAGTTATGTTTAAACATATTTTATCTTGATAACTTTTATATATTACAAGTAGCAATATAAGATTTGATTAATTTTAACATATCTGTTATGTTCAAAGTTGTGATATGAATAATTTTATTTTCCATAGCTGTTCCTAAAATTGAAGAGGAGGAGCAGAAACCTGTTAGTGAAGCCCGTGAAATGTTCGAGCCAAGCCGGGCACCAGGCGTGCGCTCGGCACCTAAGAGACCTACCGATGAAGCACCACTTTTCAAAGTCTCCAAAATACAAAAGCCTGCTGAACAACCAAAACCAGAAAAATTCACAGATAAGGTCCAAATGGAAATTGTGGATCAAAGACCTTTACCGGAATTTACGAAGAAAATTCCACTTTATGGAATTCCTGTTGATGAGCCGGATATGCAACAGGAAAAGAGAGTGAAATCATCTGCTGAAATGCGCATACCTAAATTTGGTGTTCCTGTGGAAGACCAGGTGGCGCCACCAACTAAACAGACTCTTTATTTGAAAGAAAAACCAAGATTTACAAAACCACTGAGAGACACTAAGGTTAAAGAAGGTGAAAAGGTTAAACTTGAAGTAGCCTTCAAGGGTCAACCAGAACCAATAGTCAAATGGTACAGGGACGATGCTGAAATTCAGAGCTCAACCGATTTTGAGATTTCATACAGTGATGAGGGAACATCGTTATCAATTGCTGAAGTTTTCCCTGAAGATCAAGGCAGGTTTAAGTGCGTTATTACAAATGCTGATGGCTCAGCCACTTCTGAAGCAAATCTGGCAGTGTTGCGTAAGTTTTCTAAATGTTTTTCTTTGATGTTTTAGCTCATTAAACTTTTAACTTGTGGAAAATATAATAGAAACTGTTTCATTCCAAACCAACTATAATTCTGACCCATTTAATACCACAATTTAACGTTTTAAACTTGATTATAATATGTTCAACTTAAAACTGAATTAAGGAGTTTATGGTTTGGAATTGAATGGAAAGGAAAGGGTGCATTACAAAGTGATAAAAAATGACACCCTTTTACAAGGTATCTTGTAACAACAGCATTGAGGGGAGCTTAATGCAGATAGATACCAACATTACTATTAAGGAAATGAAACCAATTTTTTTATTTTTCAGCTGCTAAGCCACCTGCCACATTAGCCAAACCTCCGGTAAGCGAAGAATTTGTACCAGAATATGCTGGACCTCGTGAAGAGAGGATCCCGTCACCTATCGAGGCAGTAAAACCAATGTTTATTGAGAGATTACAGACTACTCGTCTTGTCGAGGACACAAACATCATCTTAGAGAGTCATGTGGCTGGTCAGCCATTCCCAGATGTCTACTGGACAAAGGACGGACAAAAATTATGGCCAGATGCAAGGTAAGTTCCGGAGCAAATAATTTCTTTAAAAAAATGTAGTATTAAAGATACTTTGTTAATGTATATATAATCAGTTCAATAAAAAGAAACGCTTTTCTATAGCTTTTGACAGTTTGTCTTCTTCAGAAAAAAATTGACATTCATTAAATAACAAATGTCTGTTTAACAATACGCTATGTGGAACATGACGATAAAGCAGAAATAAAAGTTTTGTGAAATAAAAACAGAACAGAAACGTTGATTCATTTAATAAACTTTCCATATCATCAGAGACATTCTCTTTAGGCATAAATTTTTTATTAAAAATTTGTTAATTTATGAAATTGACCAACAATATTACATGTTTGCAGTATCGTAAAGTTTTGTAATTGTGTTGTTTTTTTCCCTACCAGACACAAGATATCTGTTGATGAGCATACTGGAAGGTGTACACTGATTATTTCCCGATGCAGACCAGAAGATGCTGGAGAATACGCATGTATAGCCGTCAACCCTATGGGTGAAACTGTAACCATGGCAACTCTTCTTCCTGTCGAAAGTAAGTTACGATCTAAATAAGAAGCTTAGAATTTTTTATAAGTTTTTATTAAAAAAATGAATAGGTATGCAGTTTAATCAAGAACAATGCTTAAGTCAGTGTAGGTAATTTTCATTTATTAATTTTATTTTTATAAAATTGATGCTTTTTGTATAATAAAGCTATATGCCATATCAAAGTCTTGAACTTGCCACCCACAGAGAAAGAGGCTCCCCCGCCACCACTGCCGGCTACCATGCCACCAGTTCTACCATTTGAAGAGGAAGTCCGACAAAGAGCACAACAGCCGAGGCGCACGGAGAAGGAATTCTTTATCCCACGTTCTAACAGAATCCTTGAGAGTAACATGGATTATAGAATGTCCCAACAGGAAGAGCCCGAGTACCAACAAGTCATGGAGGACGAAGTCTCACCAGTAAGATATCTTTAATGCTTTAAGTAATAAATTATCTGGATTCAAGATAAAATTATGATGCTTTTTGTACTCGACAGCCTTAAATTATGATGCCTTTTCTGCTTGAAGGCCTAAAATTATGATGCCTTTTCTACTTGAAGGCCTAAAATTATTTTGCCTTTTCTACTTGAAGGTCTAAAATTATGATGCCGTTTCTACTTGAAGGCCTAAATTAGTATGCCTTCATTGCTTAATGGCTAACAATAAGTCTACTGTTTGTATGCACAAAGATTTCCCCCAGACATGTCCCCTTCATGCCCTTGAAGGTTAAAGTTGGAGGCAAAAAGTAGTGATTATTTTCCTGCTGTTTCCACAGAGTGTTATTAAAGTCAAAAAGTACATCACTGTATAGCATCTAGTGAGATGTAGAACATTCTGAAACTGTGAAAATAATGAAAGGTAGGTAGCCTAGAGAAGGACTGTTAAGTCAGTTAGGGCTTGCCTTACTTTTCAGGTTCTCTTGTTTAATATGCTTACTAAATATCTTTCTTTTGTATTATTATAGAGGTTCCAGGTATCTCATTTCGAGGATCGTTTACGTGAAGAGATACAGTACCGGGAAGGTAAAGTCCGGTTTGCTAGTGAGACGGAAACCTCAGAGTATGATTCTGAGGTGCCAGATGCCAATGCACCGGAATCTGCTCCACAGATTGTACAAACCATGAAAGACTTTCACCTAATAGAGGGCGCTGATGCAACTTTCGTCTGTAGAATTATTGGCAAGCCTAGGCCAAAGGTATCCATATTTGTACTTATCATAAGGTTTCAATATTGTTATGAGGTTAACAAATGCTTCATTGTTTAAAGATATTATTCAAATAAGTGTAAGATGTACATGAAGAAAAGTATAATTTCCTTAAAATTTATAAAGCAATTTAATTAAAGTAAATATTTTGAAACGGTTGATTTCTTTATTCACTTTTGTTGATATTGGGTTGAAAACAATTTATCAATAATACTTGAATAATTGGAAATTTAAATTATAGTTTACTATTTTGTTCTCAGAGATATGCAAAGGATAGTTAGTAGTAAGAAATATACTCGGAAACAAATTGAAAATCATATTTTTGTACTTTTGTTGCCTCGATTTGAGTAAAAAGTGTAATCGCGCTTTTCAATATCGGGTCATTTTTCACAACCATAATAATCAAATGGAGTCCTTACAACATTGTGTTTTTATTCTGCTATGTAGGTTGCCTGGTATAAAGATGGTCACCGCGTTAAGCGCTCCAATCGTTACGAAATAAAGTACGATAGAGATGGATTCTGCACACTGCGTATACGTGTGGCTCTCCCAGAGGATGCTGGGCACTACACAGTACTCGCTGTCAATGCTCACGGCAAAGACACGTGTTCTAGTCAGTTAATTGTCGAAAGTGTCGGAAATATAGATGCTACCTCATATGTTCAGCCAGAAACCCTTGACAGGATGTTCAGAAAGTAAGTCTGTACAATATTTTTATTTCAATGTAATATAGAAAAATTGATTTAGGTCACTTACTTAAAACCTCTTGCCCATTATTGTAGTAGGTTTTAATTTCTACCAGGATTTTACTCTTTTATGTGAGGAAACTACTGTGAATTCACTAAATATTGTAGAAATGAAATTTCGTGGTTTTGTCACAAAGAACATTTTCGAGGGTACTTAAGTTTGTTGACTTTGTTTATTTTTTCAAAGATAAAAATTAATGTAAGATCATGATGTCATGCAAAATAATCTTATGAAATTTTGATGGTTGACCTATCCACGAAAAACACATAAATCAGTACCCCAAAAATAATAATGATTTTGCAGTATGTTATCTTCAGTATTTTAGTATGAAATGTGGTTAGAATGGTTAGAAGTATAATAAAAATCAAGATTTTAAATGATGAAAACATATTCACTTTTACTTTCACTGTTCACAGGGATTCAACCCGCACACCTAGTGACCAAGACGTAGGTGGTGTGTTTGAGTCTCAGCTCAAACCTCAGTTCAAGATGAAACCCAATGATACTGAGGTGAGGGAGGGCCACACAGTCCGGTTTGATACTCTTGTCACTGGACGACCAGCACCAGAACTAACCTGGTTCTGTAATGATCGCAAGGTTTTCCCAGATGACCATCACAAGGTATGCTGTTTTTCTTATTTTTGAAGACTTTATAATAATGATCAAACTTATGATGTTTTTTAAGGTATTTTATTATTTACACATTAGTTTTTTTTGTTCATTTATAAAATTTGCAGTATTGTTTGTTATAAAAGCACAATGATTATTCTTATTTGATTTAGCAATAGTAAATTTATTAAAAGGCCCATGCCTCAGAAATCCATTTTTTAAATTTTTTAGAAATGTCAAACATGTATTAATCATGTTTTAATAATGGATCAAGACCATATGAGATGCTTTTCAACGAATAAAAAATATAGCATTTTAAAGGCATAATGGGCCTTTAAGTGATATTGATATTTAAGTTATTTTTTGCATCATGATAATGTCTATCGTCTAAAAAAAATGATTAAATATTCTATATTAATATTACAGATGGTGGTAAATGAGGACAGTGTACACTCACTAATTATAACTAAGGCATCACCACGAGATGCTGGTGTTTATACATGTCTCGCAACAAACAAAGCTGGTGAAAATACATTCAATGTAAACCTTAGAGTTCTAGGTAATATTTTATTTTACTACTTACAGCAGTCTGTAAATAGATGATGAGTTAAAATAAAGACCTATATAGCTTAAGAGTTGAAGTATTTAAAAAAATTATATGTATTTCTCCAAATACATACATTTTTGTGGTATTACTATATACCGGTATATAATGGTTATAATTGTGGTAATCTAGTTTCAACCCATTAGATATGATATACCAGACATTGAATATATTAAAATATTTTTAAAAAATTATGAAAAGTTCTAAGGAAAATAATACAAGCAGAAAAACAATCAGCACAGGATAAGTTTTAAGGTTTATTTAATGATAATAACCGACGTTTCGACTCTCACAAGTCTTCATCAGGGTTATAAAAATTGAT
Organism: Ruditapes philippinarum; assembly: GCF_026571515.1. Taxonomy (NCBI): domain Eukaryota; kingdom Metazoa; phylum Mollusca; class Bivalvia; order Venerida; family Veneridae; genus Ruditapes; species Ruditapes philippinarum. Next base: position 763,852 of record NW_026854799.1, on the reverse strand, counting down.
GAAAAGTTGTTTTTGATAGAATCTCTTTAAATTTCATAGCTGCTGCATTCTATGAAATGTTGCTTTTTCTGTACTTTATTCTTACTCTATAAACTTTATTGTTTTTCAGAACGGGAACAAATGCAGCCTCCTAAGTTTGTAGAGAGGATGCAGAATTATACCATTAAGGAAGGTCAGAGCGTGACCTTGACTGCACGTGCTGTCGGCACACCTACACCAATGATGAGTTGGCAGAAAAATAACAAAATGTTGACCCCAAGCAAAGATTACAAGTATGTCTTATAAATAAATTATTTCAGATTTTTTTTTAAATAATGCTTATATTTTGATTTCAGAATAAAAATATTCTGTAGGTTACAAGTACCTGTCACATTAACGTTGGAACAGGAGTGTAATAAAGCCATTTAATAAAAAAGATATTACACAAGTCATTTGTGTTATATACAAATATAGCGTCAATGCAAAGTGACTCTTTTCATCTGTTAAAAGTTCTCATTTTGGATATGTGATAAATAGATTATTAAATTTTTGTAAATTCAAAACTTATTTTATTAAACACTTTGAATAAATCAATATCATGCTCACAAGAGGTTTGCATAATATAATTTTATTCAAATAATTCAATAAATTGAGTATTAAATCTTCACTCATTCAATATCCTCTATTATACACCTGTAAAAATATTCTTTCTTATAGCTAGTGCTTTGATATAAACTTTTTGAAAAGATAACAATTACAAGACTGATAATTATACCAAAATTATTTATCATGTCTTGAGGATACTTTTACCATATAAAAAAAAGTTCCCTCGTTTTTCTACTGAAAACAATTCATTAAATTGCGAGTGTTTTTTCTACAGAATTGAGATAGATAATGGACGAGCGGTTCTCTATATAGAAGATGCCAAGAAAACAGATGCAGCTTGGTTCCAGTGCACAGCTGTAAATGTGGCTGGTTCTGCCATGACAAAAGCTAAACTAGTCGTTACACGTAAGTTACAGTTAATTCCCACAACTAAGTATTCAAAATGGACTTGATAACAGGTTTATAATAGTTGACGGCTCTTAAGAGTGAAACAAGCCACCAACTGAAGAAGAAAGTAGGCAAATAATTTAGTACTTTTTTACAAAATGTGCACAATTAAGAAGACAACTGGAAAAATACTAAATTTGTGGCAATGAGTATTTTTAGTTTGGGATTTTATGTTGATTTTCCTGTATTTCAATTCTCTGCCAGTTATTAAAAATTTTTAACGGTTTTGATATTTCTGACGGTTTCTGTTGTAATAATGGATTTAAGTGGTACAATTGAAAAATTCTTTGTTCACAAAATTGTATTGTTACTTTAAACATAAAAATAGAGAAAGCATTAATTGATAAAAAACAGAAAGGGTTCTAATCTTCTTAGTAGTATAACTTTTGATATTTGTTTCATTTCCTTTATAGCTGAAGTTGCAAAGAAGGAAGAACCTGTCCAGAGGTTTGTAGTTCAACCAAGACAAACATCACCGTAAGTATAATTAAAATGATAAGTTTTTTCCTGACAGTTGATTGGCTTTAAAACCCAGTTTATCTATCTATTCATCATTCTGACTTGAAATTGATATTGAGGGTTCATAGTAGTTTGTTTACTTCAATGATAAAATTGTGTTTTGTTAAACCATTGTCTCACAAATATAGAAATATTATATACATTACTTAGTTTTTCCATACTTTTAATGGCAGCGTAGCCAAGTGGTGAATGCATTGGACACTAGTAATCTAAGGATTTCTGGCCTTGTGGGTTCAAACTAGATTATTTAAGTAGTATAAACCAATAAAATACAATTTACAAGTGTAATTGGTTTAGACATTAAGACTTAAGTATTAGAATTTTGGTGACGGTTTTGGCCCCATTTTCTTTGCAGACAATATGAGATTCAGCCTGAAGGCTATGTACAGGAAATTTCCTATGTTAAAGATGGCGATAGTGCCGTCTTACGTCTAGTCAGGGAGGAAGACCTTAGCAGGTTGTAAAAGAGTTTTGAATGAGCATGATATATAACACAGGGGAGTGGTACATGTGTCTCCAATGTGTTCTAGATTGTTTAAATTTTGTACCTGCATTGCTTGTAAAATCAACTCAGTGACCTTGTTTAATGCTTTAAACAAGGAAGCGCTTTTTCTATCTTTCTGTTTAATTATTTGATTAATTATTGTAACTTCTATTTGTTGAAGTACTATTCAAAAAAGTTTTATTTCAGGCTGCTATGCATGTCATACATGTAGTTATTGTAAAATTGTTGTCATAGTGATTTTATTAGCACAAAGTGATACCATTGTTTTATTACTTTATTCACTTTATACATTGTCAAGAAAAAAAGTTTGGATATTTTGCATGTAGCTTTATTTTTTCAGTTGTTAATGTGTTAAACATGTAAATGAACAATATTAGAAAATATCACTGGATATGCAGTAAGGGCTTTTGAATGAATGTAAGCTTTTTAAAACAATAGGGTTACCATAGATTAATAACTTAAGCAGTGTTAATGATATGTCCATTGCACCATTATAGAGGTATGCAAGGTCTGTGTATACCTACATGTTCACAATCTAACCTAACTCTATGCTGTAATGATATTAAAGATTCCTACACTCAGAATAAATAGTTCTAAATTCAAAGCATGGATAAGAATATTACACACATTAAGGAAAACATTTTTTTTCCTACCAAGAGTAGATGAGCTAATTCTAACATTTTTTTTGAATGGCTATAGAGAATCTAGGACATATATTAAGATAATGAATGTTGTGCTTGAAAAGAGAATTTAGACAATAATTCTTTAGCTTCTTAAATCGATAATGGCATGAAGAAAACACATTTATTAAGAAATACTCAAAATTATGTTTTAAAGATAATATTATAATAAGTAAATGTTTTAGTATTTTGGTAAAAAGTGGAGTGGACTGCTCCTTGGACATCTCTTGTTTTTTGTCTAAGATTTTTTAATGCTTTTCCCTTCTCCAGTATTTATTTAATTTATGATAATGAAGTTTCAATGTTGTGATTATATTTTTAATTTGTTTTGCTTTACCTTTTAACAGTTTATTTATTGTGTGATTGTTGTGTATTCATAATTAACTGTTTCTTTTAGCTCTACGCCAAGCTATCTTTCCTCTGACTCCCCCGATCAGACCACGCCTTATTCCACCTTACCAAAGGGGGTTAAACCCCCACCTTCAACCCCCGTGTGTGCCTCTGTTGAAGCATCGCCAGAGTTACGACGTAAAAGGTGTTATTGCCATTCATTTCTTTTTTGGATGTTGTTGTGCTGTTTTGTTTTTCATTTTGTGATTTCCCATCTTTTGTTACTGACAAATGGTGTGAAAAGACCATCAGTTATACAAACTTAATTTGTCTTTAAGACTAACTGTTATGTACTTTTGATTGCTAGCAACAATTATTATGACTTTTTTTTTTTAAAGTTTCTACCATTTCAAGTTGCATTGTTTTATTTTACATCACTAAAGATCTTATATAAACTAGTGTATTATTTACATAAATGTACTGTTTTTTCCAAATCAATACTATGTAACATTATCTAGCCAATTGATTAGTTAAAATATATATAAAGCAAAGTTATTTTGAATATAGTTAGTAAAATTTAAAATACCAAATATTAACAGAATGCCCTACCAGAGACTTGAGAGACCAGAGCCTATGGCTGTTCCCATGGAAACAGAACTTGAAGAAGAAACCAAGGTACCAACAGTTGCTGAGGCTCGCGCCCGCTTTGACACAACTGATTCTGTTCCACCAAAGAAAGTGTCCAAGATGGAATTCAAACCTGTCGGTCCACCAAAAGTTCCAGCTCAAGTACAGCCCAAACCTGTACCAGAATTTATACCAAAGAAAAAGGTACCTCCGGTACAGAAACCTGTGCCGAGGCCAGAGCCTACTCCCCAGGAACAACCAAGCAGGGTAACCAAGAAGAAGAAAAGTCCATCACCAAGGTGAAAAGGAATTTTGTAATGGCATGCAATTATGAAAATGTTGTGGCAAGAACATGATGAAATAGATCTGAATTTGTTCCATGCATTACAGCTTAAAAGAATTTTAGAAGAAAATATTGGTTAATACTTTTTACTAAAAATCCTATGTTTGACATACACATTGTTATAAGAACAACTTCTAGAGGTTAACTTGTTTATATGTTTATTGTTAAAATATAGCTTTTTAAATGTAGACACATACTGTTAGACAAAACTAGAGAATTTAGTCGGTCTATGTTTTTTTTTCTGTTTGTAAATTGGTTAAATATTACAATAAAATTTATGATACAACAGCTACGAGTTACAGCCAGAGGGACCGGTGCAACAGATCAGTTACGTATCCGACACAGAATGTGGTTACGTGCGTGTTATATCGGAGGAGGAACTTGATTATAGAAGGTTTGTGATGGAATGCAAATTTCATGTACATGGTTATCTTGACTGAGTTTCTAAAATGTCAATGTATACAAGATAACACAAGCATGGAGTGTTCCAAATGTCAATGTATACAAGATAACACAAGCATGGAGTGTTTCAAATGTCAATGTATACAAGATAACACAAGCATGGAGTGTTTCAAATGTCAATGTATACAAGATAACACAAGCATGGAGTGTTTCAAATGTCAATGTATACAAGATAACACAAGCATGGATTGTTTCAAATGTCAATGTATACAAGATAACACAAGCATGGAGTGTTTCAAATGTCAATGTATACAACAAACATGGAGTTTTCCAAATGTCAATGTATACAAGATAACACATGCATGGAGTGTTTCAAATGTCATCAAGTACAAGCATGGAGTGTTTCAAATGTCACCAAGTACAAGATACACAAGCATGGAGTGTTTTAAATGTTACCAAATACAAGATACCTAGCATGGAGTGTTTTAAATGTTACCAAATACAAGATAACTAGCATGGAGTGTTACAAGATACCTAGCATGGAGTGTTTTAAGTGTCACCACATACAAGGTTAACTAGCATGGAGTGTCATAAATGTCAACCTTAACAAGATACATGTTCATGCCGTATTTCAAATGTTAATGTGCACAAGATACACATGCATGGAGTTTATCAAATGTTAATGAACTGAAATTAGAATGAACATTAGATTTTATCTTTTGAATAAGTACTTATTTTTCTGGGCTTAATATTCAGCAATTTTTGTAATAACAAGGTGGTCTTAAAATAGTATGTGAAGAAGATCAAATGGAAGAATAACAAAGATGCATTTGAATATTTGACCTTAGTAGTTATTAGACTATATATTATGCAATGCTCTGTGATATGACAGAAAAAAGCTGTGTATGATTATGATAGTGGTCTTTTCACATAAATGTGTCATATAGAAACAGTTAAGACTTATATTAGCAAATTTTAGTTTTAATTGTTTGACATTGGCTAAAATTATTGTTTTATAACCTTTTAATTTTTTGCATTTGTATCAAAACTTTTTTTCTTTAATTCTCCAGACGTGAAGAACCAACCAGAGCTGAGCCACCAAAAGTGCCTATAACTGAAGAAGACGACAGGTTAGTTAACAATTAATTCATACCCCACCCATTCATCCTGCAATTAAAGTTGAATCTGCTTGTCTTGATACAGAATATTTAATGTTTGAACACTTCCTATATTATTAATTCTAAGATTTTTTTTTGGTTCGGCTATGCTTCAGAATGGTACATACTTAATTATTAGTAAAGTACAAAATTTTACACCTCATTTGATAAGATAGGTGTATTATTTTTAATTACAGAAATTTTTATGTTAAGATTCGCATATAGGCACATTGCAAGCAGATTCTTAAATATGCGGCACAGTATATAGATTATCGCATAATATACGTTGTGTACTACATGTACATGTATACTCTAGACACCTTAAAAACCCCAGTCTACGAACTAACCCATTGTTTCTATATATCTATGTTTTATATACATGCTAGTTCACTGTACTAAATCTGTAAGTGTATTATTATAAATGTATGTTGAAGAAATGTATATACATGTATATATGTCTACAAGAATTGTGAAAGTATTTGTCTGTGTATGTCGGAATGGTAATTGTTTTGTTTAGAGCTAAATAGAAAGAATAATTGGGAGATCGACGTTACTCTGTCGTTACTTGTTCTTTGAGTTATGATCAAGTTGAGATAGAGTTACTGAGATTAACACTTGATATATACATATCTGCTGTCACAATTTTAATGCTAGAAATTCACATTGTATGTTTTGTTAATGCAAAAAAGTCATTGTTTTAACAAATATTTAATACAAAAAGAAAAAAAATCAGACAACACAGTTGCATGGAAAAAAAAGTATTGTATGCTACTATATCATATCAATGTATACAAAGGCCAAATGCATATTATAGTCATATTTGTTTTAGAATATAGCTTATTTAGTATTGTTGTTATGCAACAAAAATTACAGAAAAAAGCATGTTCCGACCAAAGTCCCACCAGCAAAAGCTCCAAAACCAAAGAAGGCACCATTTGTGCAACCGGTTGTTAAATTTCAACCGGAGGTACCAGTTTCGGTTAGTGAACCGGAGACAACAAGAAGAACAGAAGCGAAACTGAAGCTTAAAGTTCCGCCAGGGGTAAAGCCAAAACCGAAAAGAAAGGCCGACTCACCAGAAAGGTGATGATCCATAATGCCTGGTGTTGTAATTTTTTGCGTTAGATTTGTTGTTGTTGGTTAACCGCTAGAAATTTTTTGTAACATCATTTAGTTAGAATTCTGTTTGTTTTTTAACTCAAATTTTGTTTGCAGAGTGCTAGTTTAATTTTGCTTTATATATTTAGGATAAATCTGTCCGCTTTTGTAACAAAATTCTGCACCTTTCCATTGCATGAGTGTTTATTCAGATCTTGTAGATGAAAGTGTTACAATCCATTACTTCTTGTAATATTGATAAAAAGATATAGAGTGGAATGATCCGAATCCCAATAAAAGTTATTTTTGTATGTTATGTAATATTGGCAACAAGTCCATGTATTTCTGTTGCTTTTATGTCTGTGTGTGTGTGTGTCTGTGTGTGTGTTTTTTTTTAAAAGGAAAATTGTGTGCTAACCTGGCAAATGTAATTCTCATTGTTTTTTAATTTGGACTTGACTCAGAAAGAGATGTTTGTACCAATACCGTTTCCCTTTTTTATTCCTGACAAGTCTGTAATTGCTACTGTTCATTTATCCATGAAGTGTTTCTATAGAAACAATTTGGGAGTTTTATGGTTTGAAAGGATTATGCATGTTGTTTCAAAGAATGGCCAATTACCAAACTGAATTAAGGCATGTTCAGAGTGTTGAAATAATAATAAATGATTGATATAAAGATTGACTGTTATAACATATAACTATACATATTATTAAAACCTTTTTTTGAAATGAAATATAAACAAGTTCTAGGCATATAATAAAGTAATTTTTAAACCACATTTATCAATCTGTTTATCTCAGTTGATATATAAATTCTATTCAATTTCTTTGACTTCTACTAGTGTTCTGTACTTTTTCATACAATAGCTAGTCTTTGATACACTTTTTATTCCCACCAGTCTTCTTACATATAAACTGACCAATCATTTTATTTCTTCTATAGTCACTATGATATCCAGGAACGAGGCTATGTACAGGAGATTCATTATGTCTCTGACACAGAGATGGGATCTCTTAGACTTGTAGGTCATTCCACAGAGGAGGAGTCATCAAGGTGATCATGTGACCTGCAGTTTGAAACCCCCCAGAGTTCATACTCACATAAAGCATTTTGTAGATTGTTCCTCCATGTTAATTAACAAGTTTATGTGAACATAAGATTCATTACCAACATGAGATGCCATACCAACACGAAATTCATTATTCATTACCAACACCATACTCATGATTCATTACCAACACCAGATTCATTATTCATTACCAACACCAGATTCACAAATCATTACCAACACCAGATTCATTACTATCACCAGATTTATGATTCATTACCAACACCCATACATTACCAACACCAGGGTCATAATTCATTACCAACACCAGATTCATTACCAACACCAGATTCATTACCAACACCAGATTCATGATTCATTACCATCACCAGATTTATGATTCATTACCAACACCATATTCATGATTCATTACCATCACCATATTCATGATTCATTACCAACACCAGATTCATTACTATCACCAGATTCATGATTCATTACCAACACCAGATTCATTATTCATTACCAACACCATATTCATGATTCATTACCAACACCAGGTTAATGATTGATTACCATCACCAGATTCATGATTCATTACCAACACCATATTCATGATTCATTACCAACACCAGGTTAATGATTGATTACCATCACCAGATTCATGATTCATTACCAACACCATATTCATGATTCATTACCAACACCAGATTAATGATTCATTACCAACACCAGATTCATTACTATCACCAGATTCATGATTCATTACCAACACCAGGTTCATAATTCATTACCAACACCAGATTCATTACCAACACCAGATTCATTACTTTCACCAGATTCATGATTCATTACCAACACCAGATTCATTATCAACACCAGATTCACAAATCATTACCAACACCAGATTCATTACCAACACCAGATTCATTGCTATCACCAGATTCATGATTCCTTTCCAACACCAGATACATTATCAACACCAAATTCATGATTTATTACCAACACTAGATTAATTGCCAACACCAGATTCATGAACAACATAAGATTCTTTATCAACAAGTGTAATTCTGAAGTGCTTTTGTTGTTAGTGTATTGTTGTTATTCCAAAGCATGGTAAACTTTTCCCTAACAGATAATTTTGAGAATAAAATGATTAATTAAATCTGTTCCCCCAAGTGTGATACAAAAGATTTCCAAAAAGGAATGGTAGTTTAATTTCCAAAAAGGAATGGCAGTGTGATGAAACCTGTATCCAGTCATTGTCTAACCTTGTCCCTGTTTTGAACAAATATATAATTCTGGTTTAACTGTATTATAACCCAAAGAATTGAATCCATGGATGATTTACATGTGTGATGATCGAATAATTTGTGTCTTCGATGGGTTACTATGGTAACATTGATCATAATCAGGTTGGGACAGTGCATGTTTGTGTTGGATGTCTTGTGATTTAAACATAATGAGGATTTCTGTGTGATAAGATCACGACTTGTGTTTCAAATCTCATACAGATGAAGTGTTGAAAATAGTTAATTATAAATTATGAAATACACTATCATATTAAAGTATCATCTTCAGTTTTATGCAATATTTGTACTTACATTCTCTTTAAAATCAACATATCTATAAGTTTCAGATTTCAAATAATTGTTTTTCATTTAATCTTTATCCTTTGTTTATTTTATTTAAAAAGTGAAATGCTTCATTCAAAATTTTGATTTCAACCAATAAAATTTCACATTTTTACATTTGAATTGACCAATCATATTATGAAATTAGGTAATTTTGAAATTGACCAATCATATTTGCAAAATTAGTTAATATTTGAAAGTGACCAATCGTATTGCGAAATTAGGTAATTTTAAAATTGACCAATCATTGTGAAGGTAATTTTAAAATTCACCAATCATTGTGAAGGTAATTTTGAAATTGACTAATCATATTGTTTCTTCTATAGTCACTATGATATCCAGGAGAAAGGCTATGTACAGGAGATACACTATGTCTCTGACATGGAGATGGGTTCTCTCCGTCTTGTCAATTACTCCACTGAGGAAGAATCTTCAAGGTTCGTCATGCATGAAAACCCCTAAAATTATTCCCATGTTTTGTTAAATAAATATCAAATAAAGACAGTCATTTTCATTATAAATAACTGACAGTGGTTGATTCAATTTGTGTTTTTGTTTCATGAAAAATTTTAACTGATGTTCAGAAATTTCATAATCAAATTTTTGCATAGAAATTTCATAAATCAAATTTTTACATTAATCACTTTGAAAAGCATAATCATTCTAAATGTTGCACTTCTCAACATTTTTTTAAGTGTAGACTAATCACTATAGATTAAGGAACATTGAAATAAATTCAACATAAAAATAAAACTATTTTTGATATAAATTGCTTTTTTTAGAGCTGAAGACTTGTTCCCCAAAGTTGAGCCTCAAATTCCTCAGTCCTTGGAGACAAAGTACAAACTGTTCAGGTGCAGTATTTATGATTACTGCATGACCCCAGTGTGACCCCCAATATTTCTATAAATAGAATTCTATAAATACATTTTTCTATAAATATTACCAATATGCCACATATGCAAGAATGGAATAATTATACTGATTTAGACAGAATTAGTAGAATAATTAAAAGAGATTGGTAATGCATGATGTAAAGTCTGGAAAATTTAAATGTAATCTATTTAGAATTGTAACATAAAGCTATATATAAATAGTAGAACATTCAGACAGTATAACATAACTGAGCATAAGATATTTATGCATTGCTTGAAAGACCTATTGCATGCCAGTAATGAACCTTGATAAAAATTTCTAGAAATTAGAATAATTAAATGATACCTATTTCCATATTATGGTATTCAGACCGCAGAAACCTCCGTCACCAAAAGAGAGACGTAGAATACGGAAAACTCCTTCTCCACCTAAAGAGAAAGTAACAAGGTACAGCCTCATGTGTGAAAACCCCCGCCCCTTTTTGTAAGATACAGGGTGTGTTAAATATAATGATCAATACATTTGTTTATTGTTATTATTTTTCCGTGACAATCTCAAGCAGTTGAGTCTAATGGCGATTTGTCTCTTGCAGTTGATTCAGAAATCATGTGGGTTTAGTAAGTAGGTCATTTGCAGAGAAATCTATAATTACTGATTAATTATCCATATTGCTGCTAAGATATGGCCAAAAATTTGTTTCAGTGGATGTAAAAAAACAAAACAAAACAAATAATTGCAAGTTGGTGAATGTCTCTACAAAGATATTTAAGCCATAATCTGAGTCTAAATCATTATTCAAAGTAAATTTGTTATCATTTAATAATTTGAAGACTGTTGATAAAGGAGAAAGAAAATCATTTTTTTTGATATTTTTTTATTAATTATGTGAACCCATTCCAGTGAAATTTCAAAAGATTGGTATTGTGAACTGTATTTAGTATATTTGTTTCTTAAAAAAAAGTTCTAAAATTGATTAACCATGTATGTAATAAACAAAAGTGTTTGAAAAAATGATCATTATACATTTTGGAACACCCTGTACAATGTCTTATTATATGTTAAAAATTAAAAAATCTAAACTTTGTTCCATGTTAAAGCAGTGATTGTTTAAAAGAATGACAAAAAGCTTTAAGTACAGTGTGCATGGAGAGTGGCATAGGTATAATATATTCATAAAACAAATTACAACTAAATTGTTTGACCTAATCTTAAAACTTAAAAATGAAAAATTAACATAATGAAAATGTATGATTATAAAAAATTTGTATGAGTAAAGTACTAATTGTAGCTCTGATAATAAATAACAAAATTCATTGAATGTTCAAATTGATTGTTTATGATATGAAATGATAATTATACATGCATTTATAAATATCATTATGTTGTGTGGAAAGTAGTTAGGAAAACAAGTTAGAAAAACTGAACAAATTAATTATAGCATGTATGACTTAAACAAAAAGTTTTTTGACTTAATTAAAATAACTCTTTAGGTTTTTCAAGGCTTTGCTCTTAGCTTTTTCTTGATCTATCTTTCTTCAACTTTCCAGCAAATCTGATACAGAGATTAAAAAGCCTGGGCCTCCTGTTAGGCCTAAGCCTATACGCCCAAAATGGAAGGCTTTGGAGACTAAGGCAACCAAATTTCAACCTGTTGCTTTTGAGCCTAAACTTAGCCCCACTGTGAGAACTGAGGTTCAAGTCCCTGTGACAAAACCTTTGTCAGAACAGCCCGATACTAAGAAAACTCACCTGGACTATCTTGTTTCCAAACCGAAACCCTGGAAACCAAGTGAGGACACTAAATTAGATTGGCAAACTAAGTTTGAGACACAAATTTCCAAAATAAAAACAGAGGTCTCAATGGAATCTCCTGTGTACAAGGTCACACCTAAAGATACACAAAAAATAACAAAGGAAATTCAGATAAAACCAGATAAACCAAAAACAAGTCCAAAACCTAAGTTAAAATTTGCAACAAGACCAACTCATAAAACTGTAACAGAATTCCAAGTTGGCCAAGAAAAGCCTGAAGAAGATGAATATATAATAACATATGAGGTCCCTGAAGATGAAGCTTTACAAAAAGAAATTCTTCAGAAGAGGGTTACAAGAAAATCTCAAGAAACATGGAGGAGGCAAACAAGTCGGTCAGAGTCTAAAATGGTCATTTTGTCCGCTACGTCTGATGACTCCGATGTTGGATACTTTACAAAACCAGTCCACATAACAAAATTACCCCCACCCACTCCCGAAAAGCTGATAATAGATGGGGATCTGTATCCAAAGAAACCAAGGAAATATAAACGAGTAAGAGTCCGTAAACATAAAAGTAGAACGGTGAAATACCAGCCGGTTCCCTATGTCTCCAAGCCGTCCATTTTTGTGGTACCGGACAGAACCGATGTATTAATGGCTGCTGAAGCCTGGGCCAGGTAATCCAGCCTTGTTACCCTGGAAATGGTCATGTGATTGTTTTATTTTTGTTGCTAGGCAGATGACCTTTGCAGTTTGAGGTGTTATAAATAAAATTGTTTAGTTTTTGGCTTTTTTTTGGTGTGAAAATACTTAATAATGGTTGCCATGGAAGGTAATGGTTGCTGAGGAAGTCTTGAATGTTGAGAAGGGTTTGAAAGGATTGATTATATGTGTGTTTGTGTGTGTGTCTTTAAATTCATTTTGACGGAATAAGCAACATGATATTTGGTCTTAGAGTTTTTTACATAATGTTTGTTCAGAGTTGTTGGTCAAGTTTTGTTTTGTATGTTGTACAAGAAAAGTAAATAAATGTAATATATATTTGTATATGAACAGGAATCATTTTATGATTTAAGATTATTTTAGATGAAAGTCATTGATATTACTGAATAGGTTTGTTCACAAAAAAACATAGGTTGATATTTCTTCTTTATATTGACATGTTATTTATTATAAGTGTTATAATAAGAAACAGTTCTGTTTTAATTAAACCTGCCTAGGGATTATTATGATCTATGGTTGATATTGGTTGTCATAGAGATGGCATTGGTGTGAAATTTGTATGTATTTTAAACTAGAAAAATTTAAAAACATTTTCGTGTGATAGGAATGGAAAATTTTAAGTGCTCTTCTTTGTGTTCCTTTGCTGTGTTATTAATTCAAAATTAATGTAAAAAAGCAGATCTTTTCTTGTGTTTTTATATTTTGCTTAAAAGTGTGGTTTTAAAAAGTCTAATTTTGAGCATTTTTTGGTGTTTCTAGAAAACTTGAAAAGGTGAAAGGTCATCTGTATATGTCAAAATACAACCTTTGCTTAGCAACAGCTTCTTGACAACACCACCTGCATATCTGGTCATCATCACATCAAAGTTTGAACACTCATCATAATACAGATATATATTAATTTAAGTTTAAACTATAGTACCTTTAAAAGCTCTTTAGAGCTTGTGTTGTCATATGTTGTATACCTGACTTTATAAAATATTACTTTGACTAAGAAACTGTTTAGTGGCCAAAGGTTATTTGGCTCAAAATATTTGTTTTATAAAGTATTTGTGTCCCCTTAGTGCAGTAACAGGTTTAGTCCTAAATTTTAAAGAGTTAGCCAGTTATTGCACTATGATGACTATTTGTTAGTAAAAAGTTCTCTGATGTGAATAGATGGACCAGTTTGCTGTTTGTGAATTAAGATAGAAAATGCACAGCTTAAGCCTTCGCTCGCTTACTTGCTTATATGTCATGGTAAAAATACTCCTTTAAAAATGTATATGTGTTAATGTCAGTAAAAAATGGGTTTTGGGGTAGGGAGAGGGAGTGGTTGATTTTAAACATACACATTTTTAAAGTAAAGTTTAGTTAGTCATTCTAATTGCTTGATTTTAGTTTTATTTTAGATAGCTAATCAACCTTTTACTTTCAGCTTTTATTTTCACTTTTCAGGCATCAAAAATAAGCAATTTTTTTAAAATGAGAAATGGAAAAAAAAACATTTAATATGTTATTATAAATTTATTATATTTCATTTTCTTTCATTTTATGCACTATGGATTATAAGGGAAAGACACATCCCAAGGAAAATTTAAATGGATTTATTTATTGAATAATTTTTACAGATATTTCATAAACATTACATTAATATTGTAGGCCAAGAAAGTATTTGCCTCCAGTTCCAAGGATAATAGTAAATGCAGAGGACAAAAGGTCAAGAAGTTCACCTTATGCTGCCTGTTTGACCTTGTCCTTTGACCTTTATCATATATATTATATTTCTTGAACACTTCCCATTTTAGAAAAAATTCCCTTCTATAAAAACTTGAAATATAAGAACGTTGTTGGTTTCAAGACCTCTATAACCCTTCAAATTCCCCAATTCAGAGTTTGTGTATAATGTAAATTATGTATGCAACATACATTTAATAAAAAATGAACAACAAAATTCATTTTTTTTTTAACATACAAAATCTTGTATTACAGAACAGGCAAAACAGTTAACAATAATTTATTTTTAATTATCTCCCTTTATTTGCAGAAATTGTTTTTGATTGTATCTATTTTATAAATACTTTTTGTAACTTATGATATTAGTAATTCTCCATTTGAGCATCAGGTTCTTCATATAAAAGCATACCAGTTTTTAGGTATAGGGACTTTAAAGAATTATTCCTTCACATTTTATTTTTCCTACTTTTACAGTTCATGATATTTGTTTTATTAGTTAAGCACATATTTATATACATATGAATCCTTATTTGACCTTTGACCTATTTTCTTGAATGACCTTTGACCTTTTTTCTTGAACCTTGCACCGTTGTCTTACCTTTGTTATGTGTTCTCTACAAATTTGACACTCATCTTGCAATAGCCTAAGTGTGAATAGTTTGCTTAAGATGTTTCCTTAAAAAATGTTTAAAGTTTATTTAGATAATTTCTACGTTTTGTAATAGATATTAAAAAGAAACAATAGTTACACATGAGCAGATGGTGAATGTGTTTTTAGCTCGACTATTCGCAGAATAATCGAGCTAATGCAGTCACCCATTTGTCGGCGTCGGCGTCGGTGTCGGCGTCGGCGTCGGCGTCCCTGTGGTTAAGTTTTTGTATGTAAGCTGGTATCTCCATAACTACTGAAGGGAATGGATTGAAACTTCACACACTTGTTCTCTGTGATTATCTAAGATGATTGGCACAAGTCCCATAACTCTGAATTGTTTTATTTCATAATTATGCCCCTTTTTCGACTTAGAAATTCTTGGTTAAGTTTTTGTATGTTAGCTGGTATCTCCATAACTACTGAAGGGAATGGATTGAAACTTCACACACTTGTTCTCTGTGATTATCTAAGATGATTGGCACAAGTCCCATAACTCTGGTTTGCTTTTTTTCATAATTATGCCCCTTTTTCGACTTAGAAATTCTTGGTTAAGTTTGTGTATGTAAGCTGTTATCTCCATAACTACTGAAGGGAATTGATTGAAACTTCACACACTTGTTCTCTGTGTTTATCTAAGACAATTGGCACAAGTACCATAACTCTGATTTGCTTTTTTACATAATTATGCCCCTTTTTCGACTTAGAAATTCTTGGTTAAGTTTTTGCGTGTAAGCTGGTATCTCCATAACTACTGAAGGGAATGGATTGAAACTTCACACACTTGTTTTCTGTGATTATCTAAGATAATTGGCACAAGTCCCATAACTCTGATTTGCTTTTTTACATAATTATGCCCCTTTTTTGACTTAGAAATTCTTGGTTAAGTTTTTGCATGTAAGCTGGTATCTCCATAACTACTGAAGGTAATGGATTGAAACCTCACACACTTGTTCTCTCTGATTATCTTAGATGATTGGCACAAGTCCCATAACTCGGATTTGCTTTTTAACATAATTATGCCCCTTTTTCGACTTAGATATTTTTGGTTAAGTTTTTGCGTGTAAGCTGGTATCTCCATAACTACTGAAGGGAATGGATTGAAACTTCACACACTTGGTCTCTGTGATTATCTAAGGTGATTGGTACAAGTCCCATAACTCTGAATTGTTTTATTTCATAATTATGCCCCTTTTTCGACTTAGAAAATCTTGGTTAAGTTTTTGTATGTAAGCTTGTATCTCCATAACTACTGAAGGGAATGTATTGAAACTTGAAGAGTTTGTACCTTTTCGGACAATTTTATGTATTCATATAGGTAAGCATTATTATACTCAATGAAACACCCTGTGACAAATTTTCGAATAGTCGAGCTTTACTGTCCTCCGACAGTTCTTGTTTTTTTACTTAAGATATTCATATATCTGAATTAATATTTTATATTATATTCATATATTTGTTTCTCGTTATTATATTGCCCATCAATTTCATATTTCATTATCATTTATTTTTATACCAAACAAATTTGTCTCGTTGTTCTGTGATAATTCCTGTCCTTACAAAGACTGCTATTTAAACAAAAAGCAGAAAATTTATACTATTGTATAATAATTACAGAGATGTAGACCACGAGAGTGCCGTACGTGAATATATCAGACGCGAGGGTGAGGCCCCGGCACCAGAAGACTTGTATCACAAATCGAAGCAGTTGCCACCAAGATTTAAGACAGAGATCAAGAGTATGATTAACCTGAAGGAAAATGAACCAATCCACTTTGAGTGTAAACTGGTTCCCATTGGCGATCCACACATGAATGTAGAATGGTTTAAGGATGGACAACCATTACAATATGGTATGAAATGGGGTTGTTTTTTGCAATAAATAAAATTGAACCAATTCCTATTACACCAATTCCTATTACACCAGTTCCTATTACAATATTGCGACCATCTGTATGTAGTCATTCAAAAAATGATATTTTAAACTATTCAATCAGAATGTTTGCATGTAATAACAGAATTTGATTGATATGATATTTATTTGTTAGTGGTATGACTTATAATGGGAAAAAATGGAAGTTTTGAGAATTTTAATACTTTTTTTTTCACTAATCAAGTGTTACACCTTACATTGTATTATTCAAATTTCTCCTAACAGGTCACAGATACAAGCCAAGTCATGAATTTGGATTTGTCTCCCTTGATATATTGTACATGTATCCCGAAGATTCTGGGGTATATACATGTAGAGCCACTAACGTGTACGGTACCACTGAGACCTCTAGCGAAGTTAGATGCAGAGGTAAAATTTTGGTTTCATGTATATCATGCCGGTATTTCAGCTGTTGCTTAAAAATATGTCAAGTAGGTCAATCCACAAATTTAAGATTCAACGAATATTTAATTTCTTCTACTGTAAGATTATTTCGCATAACGTTATTTACATTTTACCTTTTGGAAAATAGTTAATAAATTTAAGTACTCACGAAAATGTTCTTTGTGACAAAACCACGAAATTAAATGTCCACAAGTGAATTCATAATATGATATTATCAGGTCGTAGATCAATCATTATGGACACACAGTTACCTGGGGAAGGTGCCATACGTCTACAAGAAATGGAGGAGGTCTGGAGAGGGTATGTTTCATTTGATAAATTGTTTTGATGAATTTAAATAAAATCTTTTAAAAATCTATTTTGTAAATTCTATTCATTTAACTTTTGTTATAAGATATACCAAATTTTAGCCACACCCACAAAATGAAATTCAAATTTTAGCCTCACCCACAAAATGAAATTCAAATTTTAGCCTCACCCACAAAATGAAATTCAAATTTTAGCCTCACCCACAAAATGAAATTCGAATTTTAGCCACATCCACAAAATGAAATTTATATTTTAGCCACACCCACTTGGAAGAACAAGATATTGAAGTACCAAAGACAAAGAGCCCACCCAGTATTGACCTCAAGCCTGAGCCTGTAGAGGTGCAAGAGGGCTTCCCCGCCAAGTTCTTGGTCAAGGTCAGTGGGTTCCCACGACCCCGGGTCAACTGGTATGTCAATGGAAGCCTCATTGTTGGTGTAAGTTGACAATTTTAGATGTTTTTTAACTTGTAAAATATTTTTAAGAACATAACTAGAACAAAATATATTCCAGCTTGAATATTTTCTTAGTTATGAATTTAATGTAATTATATTATTTTTGATCAAGGGCAGATATTTTAGAGGTGTATCCTATAGATTTCCTTTGGAATATGACATCATCAGAATTTATTGAAATTATCATTTTTTCAAAAAGGGCATTTTGTATTTTGAGAATTCTGTGTATTAGAAATGATGTTTTCTCATTTTTAGTCAGTGTAAAAGATTCTCTGTAGAAATGAATGGTTTCAAAGTGTTATATGTGATCAAGAAATTTAAACTTTAGCAGGAATTATAAAATAAAATCCCTGCTTCTCATTAATCAGAAGTATAAATTGAAATCCTTGCTTGTCATTAATCGGAAGTATAGAATAAAATGCATCCCTTGTCATTCTTTTACAGGGAACCAGATACAAGGTTACCTATGATGGTATGATGCATTATCTTGAGATTCCTCGTGCACGTGACACAGATATAGGTCAAGTACGTGTTGTTGCACGTAATATTGAAGGAGAGGCAGAGTCATCTACCTCACTAAACGTTCTACCTCATGATGACTGGAGGTCCAAACTTAGACAAGCTCCAAAAGGTACGTGAAAAAACAAAGTTTAAAATGTAATTAACTTACATTTATGCCAAGAACGATCTAATTTTTTATGGCTAATTTAAATATTCATTTCATTTATTCTATTATTTCATCTGAAAGACATGATTGTTCAAAGCAAATTGAAAATCTCAAGGTTAATAAGTCATATGAATTTATAGCTTTCAATTGATAAATTTAAGTGTAAGATTTGATTTTTTATCTAACAATATGTTTATATGAACTTCATACTGAAAGAAATGGAATTTAAAAAAAAAAAATTGAACCAAACATTTCATATGAACAATGATTTTGTAATCTCAGAAGGGAGGCTATGGTAATAGGTTATACAGAAGTTACATTTTATAGTAGGAACAAACCTTATTAATTTTGTATTTGGAAAATCGAGGGTTTGTATAAAACAAAAAAAAATTATTCTACATTTATTTTTCTGTCACAGGTGATCTTCAAATTGAACTTGACAGAAGACAAAAAATAGAATTGCGTAGACCACAAGTGTCTGAATACAAGCAATTTGAAAAAGGTGGGTCAAATGATGTCATTAATAATAAATGTTTGAATAACAGTAACTGTTGTTATCTGGAAATCGGCAATTGTGGGTTTTCCGATCTAATCCCGGGTACAAACAAACTTTTAGATTTATAGCTTTACAGTACACTACCATTCACAACAATAAGTCAACCTGTTGTGCTTATTTTCGAAGCTGTAACTGTAAAAATTTGTTTGTACCCCTTGAATAGCTGGGAAAACCCAAAATATTCTTAATTCCAGAGTATGTCTATTGAATACTTAGGGTTTTTTGATGGAATTGAACTTAATCAAATGATGACAATATTTATTGTGTGAGAGAGATACTGATAATAGAAGAGTGAAATTTAGGCTTTCTTTTAAATACAAGAAATGTAATCTCTTGCCTGTTATTATATATACATACATTAGTTAAATTAAAGGTATTTATATCTTCTATAATCAGTTGGTGACAAGGAGATCACCATTACCCAGACTGACAAAGAAACCATTATAACAGAACAGCAATACATCACTACACACCGAGAACTTCGACCAGTCAAACAACCGGAAGAGCGAGAAATGCCGGCACGTGTTGTACGTCCGGACAGACCGGAAATTCAGCTTGAGATCCAGCAAGCCAGAATGGTTCCAATCATACCAGAGGCTGCGGAACCAAAGAAAGGGGAACCGATGGTATCGGAGCACCAAGTTTTACTTGAACGCAGGGAACCACCCGTGTTCACTAAACCTTTGAGGCCAGCCCGTATAACAGAAGGAAAACCAGTACAGTAAGTAAAGTGTTTGATGAGAATTTGATATTCACAGCCTGATTTAAATAGTTTGACAATATGGCATATATTGTATATTTTTTTGTTAATCTAATCTTTCATATCATTTGAACTAAATATTCATTTGAACTAAATATTTTAATTTATACATGGGCTTTGAATGGAATTTTTTTAAGTGCCAAATAGCTTCCTATGATTTGAGAGTTTGAAAGACAGTAAAGTTTTAGAAAAAGAGTGAAACAGCTCTAGTATACTTATTTTGGGAATGAAAAAGATGTAAACTCTAAATAAGAAGTCTTTGTAACTATATCTATTTTCATTTGTTTTGTTTATTATTATCCAGAGCTATTGAGTGAGTTTTAGAGACTTTTAATTTCTTTATCTTTTTTGTATAATGTTCCTTCTATTTACTGCCTTTCTCTTCTTGTAGGTTAGTAATAATACTTTTGTAGCTCCTTTTTGCTCACTAACTTTTGTCATTTATTTATAGACATATTTTAAGATTACCTTTTTCCGAAGTTCATCCTTAGATTCCACTTTTACCTTTACTCATAATTATATACAGTAGTTTGATTTTTCTCTTTGCTTTTTATGTCTCTTTTTATATCTTAAAACCTTACATTTCGACTTTTTAATGTAAGATCAAAGGTCCTAACCTAGTTTTAAATATAAATATTTAGCTGTAGAATAATATATTTGGATTTTTGTCTCTTTAAAAAGTCCCATTTTTCGACTAGCTTATATTTTTTTATTGTTATATTTGTAATTTTCATTGAAAAAAAAAGGAGATATATGTATTTGTTGATTCTTTTTGTTCAATAGTAGATTGTATTCACATGTAATCAGTAACTTACAGCCATAAAAATATTAATGGAAGTAATTTTTTTAATGTTTGTGAAGTGCGATAATTGAAGGTTCAAAAGACTGAATAGATTCAATATGTTTAGCTGTTTAAGAGTGTCACAGTTAAGAACTGTTCACAAATAAGGGACATAGTGTGTAAGCGTCTGGATAGCTCAGTCGGTTGAGCCGCGCTACGGTATTCCAAGTGTCCCAGGTTGGAGTCCAGGTCAGACTGCACATTTTCTAACCTTGTGACAAAAATACAGTTTAATACATTCTTGTCATTTACATGTATGTTTTCATTGTTAACTTCTCATTTAAGAGGGGCTGCAGCAACTTGTTTATCTATCTGCTTAAAAAATATTTGTTATGTTCTTTGTCACAGAATGGCTGCAGCAACTAACCCATCTGCCTGTGTAACAAGTACTTGTTGTTTTATGTCATAGAACTTATTTTTCCTCACTTTTGTCACTGTAGGATGGAAGTCCACTTCAAGGGCTATCCGCCACCTCTGATCACATGGTACAGGGATAACTTTGAGATCAGGCCATCACATGACTTCCAGATTGTAACCACGGAAACAACTAGCAAGTTATTCATACCAGAAGTGTTCCCCGAAGATACTGGACTGTTTACAGTGAAAGCTTACAACATGTATGGCATGGTACAATGCAAGGTATATAGAGAACTTCTGTCTTAAACATATAGATTTAGGTGACTGATTTCAAGCTGCAGTTGACAAATATAACATTCAATAAAATTGGCATAAATAGCTCACATCAGTCATGCAAATGCCACTAATTTTTGTCACTTTGATCATGAAATTTTTA
Organism: Ruditapes philippinarum; assembly: GCF_026571515.1. NCBI lineage: Eukaryota > Metazoa > Mollusca > Bivalvia > Venerida > Veneridae > Ruditapes > Ruditapes philippinarum. Next base: position 742,036 of record NW_026854799.1, on the reverse strand, counting down.
AAGTAACAATGGAGATATCTAAAGAAGACTTAATTCAGTACATGTCATCAACTGGGTGAACATTAATTGTTCTGCATGCTTTTTCAGGCTAAATTGACTGTTGTTGAAGAAGAAGAACCTACTAAAGACATACCACCAGAATTCCGTAACTTGATCCGAGACACCCAGGCAGTGGAGGGAGAGCCGGCAACATTTGACTGTAATGTTACTGGAAATCCTAAACCAAAAGTTCATTGGGAAAAGGTAAATGCTTACTTTATTTTCAAATTATTCTGGAAAAAAAAAGTTTTTATGGTATAAGATTTACCTTAATTGTAATCTAAGAATTGTAATAGGTGACAGCTTTTTTGGCATTTGTTTATTGTAAATCAAGTATTGACTTTCAACCAAAATTTCATTAAAGAAGTGGTCAATGCATTAGTCATTAAAAATATGAACAATGCTTTGTTTAATTTGATATACCATATTTATATTAGCTTTATAGAAGATTGGGAAATGAATTGTCTGCTTAACTAATTTACATATAGAGAGCGGACTGGCTAATTGAAAATTGAGGTATCCTTTCCTTATTGTTTATGTATTTTATTGACAGCAAACTTCATTTTCCACTTTAATTCTTTTGATTTGACAATTATATGAAATGATTTATCTAAAAATAATTTATTTAACCCTTATTAAAACTGATGGTCGCTTTAAAACTAAAATGTTACAAGCAGATATATAATAATATGGTACTTAATTATTTAAAGGATGGCAAACCAATGGATGACAGCCCCAGGATGAAGTTTATACATGAAGATGACAACTTTACAATGTTGATATATGAAGTAAGACCTGAAGATGCTGGAGATTATGCTTGTGTTGCCATTAACAACGTCGGCAAGGCAACATGTACAGCTAAACTTTGTGTGGAAGGTAAGAGGAAATGTATAACCAACTTTATATTGGAATGCCTGATTTGTTTTCAAGTGTCGTGTTGACTATATAGGTAAAATATTTTTTAAGTAGAATAAGATTGTAAAAGGTGGGGTTTTTCTTTACTGAATCTAATGTAGCATGTGACTCTATATTATTGACATACTTGACTTTTCCTATATGTCTGCATTGAATTTCATTGATGAATTTAATAATTGATATTTTGTGTGAAGCAGAACAAATTCAACTGAACATGACATTTTTTTATTGAGTGAGGTCAAAGATTTTTAACTTCAACGTATGCATGACTGCACATGACAAAATGCTGTGAGTATGTCGGTAATAAGAGTTGCATTGTTAATTCAGAGTTAGAGTTTACTTTTTAGCTTACCTAATGTTACAAAGCAACCTTCTTCTGTGTTGAATAATCATGACCCTTTCTGGTATGGTAATGATTAAATTCATGTTTTATTTTACATGAGTGTTATTAATTTCTGTGTTCTGTTTAAATATGTATAGAAGGCCATATTGGAAATAAGTTGTATGTTTATTATGTACTCTTAATATGTCATCTTCTCAAAATAAAGTTATTATTATTATTATCATTATTATTATTACTATTATTATTATTATTAATTTAAAAATCAATAAATGACTTATTGTTTAACTTAGTGCCCATACAATCACCTGAGCCTATGGAGCCCCAGCAGATTGAGCCCAAAGTGAGCGCACCCCAGTGTGTACAGGAGCCACAGAGTCTTGTCGCTGATGAAGGAGAACCAGTTACATTTACCTGTAGAATTCAGGGATCTCCAGGTAACTTCTTTATCACACATTCATTGTTCATAAACAATATGTAACTTTGTATGTATTAGCCGTTGTTTTAGTAAATGTGTGTAATATAACAAAATACCTTGTTAAAAGTTCATTTTAAGTCCATCCTCTGTTTATATATAAGTGTTGTAACAAATGCCTTTAGAATGCTTCTGATATAAATGGTCATTTCCTTGCATACATCTATATTAGAACAGAATAGAACACAAATCAATTATCAATTCTAATTCAGATACAGTTCATTAACATGACAAGATTTACACACTATTTTACCAATCACACATTCTTTTACATGAAATTGATGTTTCAAGAAGCAAAATTTGGAAGTGTTTGTTACCATGGTTTTTATTGTGTTTAAACAGCTCCAGTAGTGACCTGGTACAGAAACAACAAGATTGTGAAGCCATCCAAGTATTTCCACATGGAATCAACACCAGATGGCGTTCATAGTCTCAGTATACTTGAGGCCTTCCCAGAAGACACTGGCACATATAAATGTGTGGCCAGAAATAAGGCAGGGGAAACCACTGTTACATGCCACCTCAAAGTTCATGGTATGTTTTCGTACCCTGCTTTTAAATGAAATTTAAAAGGGAACTGAAATGTTGTTCATTTTAAAATTGATTAGGATTTTGTGTGATGTTTTAAAGTTAATTAACAAGTAACTTGGAATTTGTTTGGTATGAATATTCTGGAAAAACTTAATAGACCTAGTGGAACTTATGACAGCCCAAAGCCTTGCAACTAATGATGATAATGCAAAAAGTGATAAATATTTTGTGGTTTGTAATTTTGCAGGATTAGAAAGTGAACCAGAGCAGGTGTCACCTAAAACCCAAGAACAGCCACCTCAGATTATCAAGCCTATCACCAACACCCTGGTGGTAGAAGGCAGTCCAGCCAAGTTTGTGGCTGAATATAGTGGAGAGCCACAACCTCAGGTCACATGGCTCAGAAATGCACTACAGATTTTACAAGAAACAAGAGATATCAAGGTAAGGATTAAGATGTGTCTCAAACAAGACAGGGCAGGTTGAAGGTAGCTTTTGTCTTTTTTTAGAATTAGTCATTCAGAATTGCTTTTGTTTAGCTTATTATGAAAGACTTTTCTGTATGAACTTTGAACATTTTCAAACTTAATTTTTTATCCCCTGCTGCATAGCGGGGAAGGAACTATAGGAACTGCACAACAACCATATTACTTCCCCCAAGGTCAAGGTCACCCGTGAAGGTCAAATGTAAAAAAAGTTCAATAACTTTGCATTGTTTTTAGGTCTTAACCGCTTCACATTTGTTATGCATTCCAATGTTCTACTGTGGCAGGGGATATAGCTGTTCTATTGACTGCCTTGATTATATTCATATTCCAAAAGCGCATTTTATTTTGTCATTATTATTTACTTTGTCATATTTATATGAACTTTCACCCTGTGAATTTTATGAAGCATTTGCATTGTCATTTTCAGATTGAGACAACAAGAACCACAACAACTTTAACAATAAGACAGGCATTCCCTGAAAATTCTGGTTTGATCACATGTAGACTCAAGAACCCAGTTGGCATGACAGAATGTTCTGCTGAACTTTATGTCCAAGGTAAGTGATCTTGTAGGTCATATGACTGGTTTTATTTCAGTCCCATCACAAATGTGTCATATTTAGGTCAGAATAATGTTACATGCCAGATGTCAAGATATCTCAGAGAGAAAAAAATGACACATCAAAACCAAGAGTTGGTTCATGTTGTCTGCATGTTAGTTAGGATGATGTCACAGTATTTTGGTACAAACATAGGAGACAAGGTAAGTCCTTAAGGTTAAATAAGAAATAAAAGCAACAAAAAATGAAATTAAGCATGAAATTCTAATTAACTAACAAAAAAAGTTGTAGAAAAAATACACCATCCTTTTACTAAAAAGTTATTTAAAGAATTCTGCATACAGTATTTTACCTTGTGTTGATGCTTGCTGTGTGAGTTCTATATTTTCAGGTTGACAGTCCCAGTAGCATGCTATCAGAGAAACACCCCACCCACTAAACTCTTAATTACAAATATGTAATTTTTGATAGATTTTTTTTCAAATGTTCATATGCTTTATGATTTATGAAGGTAGTTGATTCCATGTAAGTTCAGTTTCTTACTGATTTAGAAAATGAGCTTCCATGTTTAACATATTTTAGATATGATAAGAAAATTGAATTTATTATTTCAGTGATATTTAGAACATCTTCTTAAATAGGGTAGTTTAAAATTTGCTCTTGTGAAATTTTAAGAACCTGCAATAAAAGGTTGTCACAGCCATTGTAGGTTCTTAGAATAAAATTGTTTTAAGGATGTTTGTTTAGTTTAGTTTTAGCAGATGCTTGCAAGGTTTGTTACCATACAGAAGTCTTCCTTGCAACCTTTAAACATTTCATTTCATTGACAGATGATTATTGTTTAAGTTTATGATTTGATGACAATAGTCAAAATAAACTTAGACATGTTTATGGAAAATTAACAATTCTTAAGTCAGGTTTATATACTAATAATTAGTTAATATATATAATTTACCTTATTTTGTTAAGAATGAAATAACACCTCTCCTTACAGTAATAACTAACTTTTTTGTGTGTTTTTGTTTTTGCTTGGCATTTGTGCTCTTCTTTTGAGAAGAGGGAGTATATGTTTTAAATTACATTTTTGTTTTGTAATGAAAATATAAATGCATGTTGACTTGAGTGTTTGATAAAAGGAAAGTTTAGGTGAAAGACTGGACACACAGACCAGAGCATGGTTTCTCCACATAGAATGTGTTTGGAATTGAATGCTTTTCCGTGAGGTTCAAAATGCATGTTTCTGACTATCATTGGACAATCAAACAATCTATGTGTTGAAAAAGGTAAAGTTAAATGATTTATTGTAGAAAAATTTAAACATTGTATGATTTCACCTTAGCCACAAGGCAAAATGTTGATATAATACATAGCTAGAATTACACCATGTTTGATGATAGTAAGTACAGTGGCATCTGTGGTTGAGTGGTTAAGGTCGTTGACTTCAAACCACTAGACTCTCACGAGATTCTTCATGTGAGAAAGCTAGCCAGCTAGCTTATGGAACTTCAGTGGTTCTACTCGGGTACCTGTTTCTGCCTTACATAATGTACAGAGAGGCACCCCGAGGTCTTTCTCTACCAGTAAAGCTGGAAAGTTGCCTTATAACCTTTACTGTGTTAGTGTGACGTAAAACTCAACCAGGATAGTAAGTGTGTAGCTCTGATATCAGCTTACATTGTCTGCTATGAAGGATTTGTTATGTAAACAGTAAAAAGTTATTTGCTGAACAAATTACAAATTCTTACCCATGTATGATTACAATGTGTTAGAATACTTATAAAAGAGTGTGAAGGGCATAATTATAAAAGTAGTTTGTGTGTTCTAAATCTCAATTAAAAAGAAAAGTTACTGAAACAAACCCTAGATATTTTGTGCCATACTTTGGTTTTTTAACCCCGCAGAAAAATTGATTCAATTTGTGTATAAGATTTGCATTAATATATGACACTTTTTTAAAGGTATTGGATTTATAGTGATGTTATTATAAGGTTTACATAAAATATCATGATTTCACTTTGACTAAATATATATTTTTTTCAAAGGATATCATGTTAACATTATTGTAATTACTAGGAGTATAAATATATAAGTAGGATTTTGTCATTGTTATTTATTTTCAAAACTGTGTTATAATAATGGGTTATAAAATGGTTCATTTTGTTTTGAATATAGATGTTCAACAAGCTAAACTTCTTGAAGAGAGGTACAAGACAACAATTGAACGAAGTCCACCAGAGTTTGTCAAACCTTTACCTTCTGTAAGAGAAATACAGCCTGGAGAAACAACCAGGTATATATACATAGTCTAACATCAATGGATTAAGGTCATTATTTGTTATATTCAACCCAATGTTATGTAAATTCATATATGTTACAAGAAGGTTTTATAAATAGGGTCCCAATTTTGTGATAAAATCGGGAACATGTTCATGTGTTTTCCTTATATGTTTGTAATAAAGTCTTTAAAATCATCTCCTTTGAAGCCATAAAGGTTAGAGCTTAGACATTTGTTATGAAACAACATTTAGAGGGCTTCTACCTGGCTTGTTCCAATAATAGCCATGAGGGACAAAATTGCCCTTGCCCAAGGCAGTCGTGTGTTTTCCTTATATGTATAAAGGAAAATGCTTATTAATATTTTCAGATTGGAAGCTACTGTAGCTTCCCAGCCACCACCTAAACGTTACACATGGACATTCAAGGGCAAGGAGGTCAGGCCATCAGACAGAATTAGGATTGTTCGTGAAGCTAACACAATAATCCTGATAATATCTCCAACAGAGCCTCAAGATGTGGGCGAATACATACTTAAGGTTGAGAATGACCTTGGAGAGGTCACTTGCAGAACAACCTTGACACTACCTGGTAAATTGTTTTAAAAATAGAATTTGAAGTTTACACCAATAATAAAAACACTGATAAACAAAGCTTTTCTTTAATACCCTTCATTTCTTAAATTAGCATAACCATCTTATTGAATGCAAGATAGGGATATAACTTACTTTTCAACTCTGACATGATTTATTACTGCTATCGTGGTTGAGGGGTTAGAGTCGATGACTTCTAATCCAGTTACCTCTCTGGCGTTGGTTCGATCCCCAGGAGACGCTTTGGTAGTTTAGCACGGAGGAAGGTAGTCTAGTACTGGTGTAACTCCAGGAACGATGGTTAGGAAACTACCCGTCTATATGACTGAAATACTGTTGGGAAAAGGTGTAAAATGAAACAAACAAAGAAAAGAAACAAATATGATTTATTGATTAAGCAGCTGATATATGAACATTATTAGTCTTTCCATATTATTACCTCTATCATTTGTCATAAAGAAAAAATCATCAAGTGAGTGATTTGTGGAATTGTAGTGAATTGCAATATTTGAAGAAAAATTTGGATGACAAAAACTTCTTATATCAAACTTATAGCTGTTCAATTTTTTTGATGTTTAAAAAAAACATTCAACTGAAGTATTTTTTTTTTGTCAGGTAAAGAGAAAGTAATTGAGCTACCAGCAGTTGGACCAGATCAGATGACCTTGACCCATACTACTACCATGGTAACTAGGGAAGAGATCGTTACTACAAGGACTATCAAACCAGAACTTCTACAACCCCTGGAACCTGAAATATATGTCAGAGAGAGGGGAATTGCTAGGTAATTGTTGTAGTTGAATTTTGTAAACTACAAGACAATTTTTTCTCCCCCTCCCCCCCTTTTGTGGCTGAGGGATTGCCATTACAGATTGAGGCATAAGAATTGCATTGCCACCATTTAACCCTGCGTGGTTGTAAGAGGCGACTAAATGGATTCAAATTTTTTGGAGTCTATGCATCTCTTAGCTCCAGCAGGTGAGGTGGTTTTAGACACTGGTGTTGCCTTAAGTTTGTAACACCTGAGGTTAGCCAAAATCATCTTCCCTTTTTTGTTCATCTTTGAACCTACACACAAAAAGTTAAGGTTATTAAATGACCTATATGATTTATTTTAGATTGATGAATTGTAAAGTACTTGACAACAACAGAAACCTGAAATGTTTAATATGAATTTGTTGTAAAGAATTTGTGAGCTCATGTTTATATGTTTATATCTTAAAAGTTTTTAAAATGTCTTTTCTATGAATGTCATTTTTATTTTTTACAGACTTGAATGCAAAATTGATGCTTATACACCACCTATGGTCACATGGTTTATTAACGGCATGGAGATTAAACCTTCACCGCATTATGAAATGCTATACGAGGACGGGAAATCTGTGTTACTAATTATAGAAGTTGGCCCCGAGGATACAGGGGAATACACAGTGAAGGCGAGCTCAAATGAGATTGGTGAAGTAGTCAGCAGCACCACACTCTATGTTCAAGGTAACCTTTTTAACTCATTATATACTAAAATCAGATGAAGTAATTTCTTATTGGTAGTTTTGAATTTCAGTGGTCTCTCTCTGCAATTATTGCATCTTTGAGTGGAATGGTCATTCTTCATGGCTGATTCAGAAAACATCTTGAATTAGTAGTCCATCACATGTGGAGAAGTTAGTAAATACTAGTTAGTTATCCAGAAAAAATTAATTAGATTGACTTACAGCCCACAATTATGACCAAAATATGTTAAAAATGGCATTAAAGAAGATAACAAAAATTAGCATAAAACTAGATAAACAATCTTATAGAATATCAATGCAGTAATTTAAGTGTGCCATAAATCAATATAAAAACTTCAAGCGTTGATGTAGAGTTGATTTGGGAAATATTAACTTAAATGAAAATAATTTCTCATTTTTCTCAACAGAACCAGCAACACAAGAGGTAACTTTCCCAGGGGCATCTGATACTGCTTCTGTCCAAGAGGGACCATCTCAGCAAATGATACCACCTAACTTTGTCACGCCTGTACAATCAGTACAAGCTATTGATGGCCAAGAACTTCACCTTCCTTGCAAGGTGACTGGTAAGCCAATGCCACTAATTTCTTGGTATCACAATGGTAAAAACATTGATCACGATGAAGAGTATGTTGTTACTTACAATCCTGAAAAAGGAGACGTTAGTTTACTGATTGTTGAAGTTTTCCCAGAGGATGAAGGTGAATATGTGTGTGTTGCACATAATCCAGCGGGAGATGCTGTTACCAGGGCAACTCTGGTTGTCATTGAACCTGAAGAAGCTGTTCCTGAGCAGCCAGTTTCCGAGGAGACAGAGGTCAAAGACGTTGTACAGAAAGACGAATGTGTTCCTGAAGCTATGGAGATTGATGAGGAAGAAGTTAAACCAGATGTTATTGAGAGACCAAAGCTTGTGCCAATGGTTGAGGAGAGACCTAGATCACCTTCACCAGAAATAGAGGAGGTTAAAACACAAGCTCCAGCTCCAATTGAAGAACTTCCAACAGAAGTCCAGGAGGAAACTGTTCAGCCTTTGAAGAAGGTGAAAGTGGAATTTAAGATAGGCCAAGAGCCTTCTGAAGTTACAGAAGAAGAAGTCAAACCTGATACCATTGAAAGACCAAAATTGACTCCTCTGGAAGAGACCAAACCAAGGGCTGAATCTCCTGAATTCTTTGACACTGCAGAAATCGTAAAAACTGTTGATGAACCGGAGGTACAAGAACAGCAGCCTGAAGTTTCTGAAGAAATTCTTGAACAAGAAGTGAAACCAAAGGTAATAGAAAGACCTAAGCCAAAATCTATTGTGGAAGAAGCTCAAAGACCAGAATCTCCAGTCTATGAAGAGATTGGTGAAGCTCCCATTTATGAAGAAATTCCTGAAAGACCACCACCAGTAGCTGAAGAAGAAGTACTGGAACCATCAGTAAAACCAGCAAAGGTGGATAGACCCAAACCAAAAGCCATTGTCAAAGAGGAGGCTCCTGAAGAACCTGAATTTGTTGAAGAAATCACTCCAGTTAAAGAAGAACCAGTTGAAGCACAAGAGGATGTACAGGAAGAAACTCTGGTTCCAGATCAAGTGACAAAGAAAGTTGAGATTCCCGAACTTGCTCCAAAAGATGAAAAACTTGATAAAAAATCAAGTACTAATGGAGAAGAAGCTCCACGTCCAAAAGAAGAAATCCATGTTGAAGACATTTATGCAACAGTAGATGAAGGAGAAACAGTGGAAGAAATTCCACCAGAATTTGTTGAACTTCTTCAACCACAAATAACAAAAGATGGGGATAGAGTGCTTCTGATGTGCAAGGTGATAGGAATGCCAACACCAACAATTACTTGGTACCGTGAGGGTCAAGAAATTACTCCCAGCTCTGACTTCCAGCCTGGGTTTGAGACAAACACTGGAACTTGTGTTCTTGAGATTCCTGAAGTTTTCCCAGAGGATGCTGGAGAGTATGCTTGTAGGGCAGTAAATCCATTTGGCGAATCTGTCACTACTGCTAATCTCTTAGTAGAAGGTAAACATTTAAACATTCTCAGTTTTGTTCAATTAATTTAAGAGCAAAGAAGACAGTAGGTTTTATTTATGTTAATGTCTTGAACACTAAGAATAAATATAAATAAGCAATTATTAATAACTTTGCTTTCACTTAAATATGTTTTTTAACATATACATATTTAGAAATGAAATATTATACAAAAAAGAGTTTTAATTTCATGTCAGTGCATTTTTAATTTGACATGTAAAAACATATGACTTAAAACAGTGCTTTTTGTCTTACATTCCAGTCAAGTAAAAAGTAAAAAAATATAAGTAAAGTACAAAAAAATGATAAAAACTTGTGAAATAGCACTTGTGAATTTCTTGCAGTATCAGCAGATGAACCATCTGAGATTTCTACCACATCAACAGAGGCCACAACAATCATTGCTGACATTGGAGATGTTCCAGTTGAAGAAGTACCAATGGAAGAAGAACCAATGGATGAAACTCCAGTTGAGGAAACTCCTCAGCCCTCGGAAAAGAAACAACCACCTGAATTTATCCGTCCACTAGTGTCAGATCTAGAGCTGCCAGAAGGAGGTGTTGCCAAGTAAGTATCTATCATTATTTATGCTTCAGCCATATAAAAACATGAACCAACCATCTGTACAAGGTCAACCTTTTTTGGTAAGGTGGTGGTATCTTAAGTTATAAGTTTACCCATGGCTTCATAAATTACACACATCACCTTAAAAACGTTACCATGGAAGAAGTTGGTGTTGTGATGAAAGTAAATACTTCTTTTGATACTTATTATAGATTATTTGAAAGGATTATTCATAGTTAAAAGGTATTGCTCATCTTACAAAATTATATTTAGCATATTAAAGGGACTCCACTGAGGGTTTTTTTGTTTTTGTTTTTTTTGACATGACAAGACTGGAAATAATTTCTGGAGATTAATTATCCTTTTGATGTAGTTCTAGACCAATAGCTTTTGTGCTAATGTTCAGATCATTCACTGACTTCGTTTTTCCAGAATAATTCTTCTAACTGCTAAAAATGACAAAAAAAAATGAAAAGCTTTGCAACTAAAATCGTGCTTTTATAATAGCATAAATACATTTTTCAATTTATTTCTTAGTGTTATTCTTAATTACTTTCTGCATATTCTTCTGATTTAAGTGTGTCAATTGATATTTATAAGAAATTTGATTTTTATGTTATTAAACTTTTGGACCTTATTTAAGTTCCTTTAAAGAATACATAATGTGTTGTAACATATGTTGTTTAATGTGAACCTTTCCTATATTTCCTACTTACCCAATTTCCCTAATGAATTAAAATGATGATGGTTGTAAGAAATAGTAGAACCTAGAAACCATAATATAAATAATATAATGATTATTTATTACGTCTTTTTTATTCGAAATGTTTTCCAGAAAACATTTCAAGATAATTTCAATTCAGTCAATCCTTATATCAAAATGTCTTATTTTAGCTCATCTGATTCAAAGAAAAAGTTAGGCTATTATGATTGCTGTTTCCTTGTTGTTGTCATGCAAAAACTTTAATATAGCCCATTTCTCAAATATTTTAAGTACTTGGAATACTTGCTTAACTTGACAAGGTACCTTTGTTGACTTGGGGCATAATTCTGAAAGCTAAATTTTTAGAGTTATGCCCCTTTTTATCTACGAATTTTTGTTAAAAGTTGTTAATTTAACAGATGGGCATTAACACCACATGAATTGCACTAAGTATATAAAATTATCTTGATAACTACAGTCAAACCTGTGTTTAAGACCACCTCTGAACAAAGACCACCCTTTGACAAAAAAGTCATCCTTTGACATACCTTCATTGATAAAAATACAATAGAGTCAACTTGAATAAAGACCACTTGTCTATAAAGGCCATACATGGTCTCTACTTCTTCTTTTGTTTTTTAATAGGTTTGTGATAGAGGTTACAGGGCAGCCTTTACCAACAGTAACATGGTATTACAATGACATGCCTATAGAATCATCACCAAGGATACAGATTATAATTGATCGTAATGTGTCCACCCTGATTATCTTTAATACTGTGCCAGAAGATTCTGGAGACTATGTCGTGGAAGCCAGGAATGATTCCGGAATAGTGACTTGCAAGTCAACACTTCATATCACTCGTGAGTGCTACCTTCATATTTATACATTTACGTCAGTGTATTTTTTTGCATGGCATTTATAACATGCTGCTTTAATACTCCTCAAATTTAAGATGCAAAAACTTTTATAAATAAAAGTTATTTTTAATACCTAGGGGTAATATAATGTAAATGTCAGATAATTGGTTAAAGAAAGTTTTGCTTTCATAGTTTTAGCTCAATCTACTTCAAGCTGGATCTCTGTTTCCATATTTCACACAAAGAATTAGTTTTACTTTTGCACTGCTTTTGAAGTATTAAAGTGTATAAAGCTATAGAGTTTCTGTTCATGGTTTAAATAAAATCATTGTTTAAATTTTGTAAAAGAATAAATCCAAAATACAATGTACCTGTATTAAAGGAAATTTGTTTTTATATTTCCAAAAAAGAAAATGGCACGTCTACAAATCATAGTTAAATAGCAACATAGTATTTTGTTTGGAAAATTTACTCTCTTTTTCTACAATGCTCATGTTAGTTAAATTACAGAGATATTCTATGTTTAAAATCTATGAGACTATGGAAACAACATAGTTATACCATTTATAAACACTATAGAAATATATCATTAGATATATACATGTATAGCTTTACACCTTTTAATGAAAACTCTTTGGCTATACCTTATTTCTGTACTGTTTTATATATCTTTTCAGCTCATAAAACTAAGGATATTGAGCTTGTTCCTGAGCCTACAGAGACAACCTATATCTACACAGATGAGGAGGAAACCATTGTCAAGAGGCCAGTCTTTGAATCTGACTATGCCTTCACTAGTGAAGATGAAATCCCTGAAGACCAGCTTCGTGCTCCAGAATTTACACAGTTACTCCAACCAGTGACTGTTAGAGACGGTCAGAGAGTTGAATTGATTGTTCACTTCCTTGGCCGTCCATCCCCAAGACTACGCTGGTTCCATAATGGTCAGGAGGTAGTTAAAAGTACTGACTTTGACATTGTCATTGACTACGATAAAGGAACTAGTATGTTAATCATTATTGAAGTGTTTCCAGAAGATGAAGGAGAATACACCTGTGTTGCTTCCAACAAACTTGGTGAGACTATAACCACCTGTAGACTGACTATTGTAGGTCCTGAAGAGGAAATTCCATCAGCAGAGTCTCACAAGGAAACCATTGAGATTCAACACACTCTCCCAGAAGCACAGGAGGTTCCTGAAACTACACGTGTTACGAAGACGATTCAGGTGAAAGGCCAGCCTGATGACACTATGATTATACCGGAAGAGACTACTCACACTGAGGCTATAAGAATTGACCAACAACCAAAAACCGTTGTTCTGCCTACACAAAGAACTGAGGAAACCATAGAGATTGGCCAACAACCAAAGAGACCTCAGCCTGCTTTTGAGATAAGGGTGGGTGTACCAAAGACTACACCCTCTACAACTGCTGAAAAGTTGACTGAGACTACAACTTACACAACTATAACAAGCCAGATTCAGGTGATTTTTATTTTTTTTGTTATTGGGTTGTACATAATGTCATGTGGTGATTTTCAAGCTTTACCGGTGGGGAAGACCTTGGGTGCCCTTCTGAGCATTATTTCAGACAAGAACGGACACCAGAGTAAAAACACTGATGAATATGATAGATATTTACATTAAATACATCTTAGACCTTTTAAGCCTCTAAGATTCTTTAGACATGTGACAGAAATTCGAAACAGAATTATTGACATTTTGCTGTAAATTAAAAGAAAGTGAAGAAGTAGAAACATTTGTTGTATCATTCCTGTAAAATATCTATTATTAGAGAGTTAAATGTACTCTCAATAGTGTCAAAGAGTCTTATATTCAAATATAATCTTTATCACAAGAAGGAACTCACAGATCTCAGAAAGGAATAGTGCATGCCATAATGATATTTTTTCTAACTATGCATTTTTTGGTAAAATAATGTTGAATTTGAAATTGATATATATTGATTGTTCTAAATTTTAAATGATCTGTTTTTCTTAGTTATGTTAAAAGAATCATTCTATGAAGTTAGCTTTTTATGTACACTGGTTATACTTAAAATAAGAAATGTATTGACATTTTATTTCATTGATTTAGGAACAACCTGAGGAGATTCCTGAGATAAAAGAAGGCAAAGAAAGAAGGACTACTACCATCATTATTGACAAACCAGGTCAAGATAAACCTGTGCAGCTAACTATGGAAATACCAGAGGAACCTGTTGAAAAAGACATCGTCTCGGCAACACAGACCACCAAGACAACAGTAACAAAGGAACTGAGAATCAAAGAGATTGAAGATGAGGAGATCCTGAGTCTCATACAGAGACAATTGAGATAACACCTGAATCTAAACCTCAACAGGAAATTGAAATGCTGGTTTCTGTTCCCAAGACAACTTCAACAACTATGGTCACTACTGATATTGAAGAAACAAGGACACAAACACAGAGAATTGAAGTTGAAATTCAAGAGTCAACAATGACTCAGAAACCAAAACAGATTGAAATGGTTGTTCCAAAGACTGAAACAACTACTACTGATATTACCATTTCCGCCCCTTCATCAACAGCACAGGCTCCAAGACCAGCTGATGAGCAAATTGAAGAGACTAGACCAACTATTGAAGTTTCCACAAAGGAAATTCAATCAAAAGAAGTTCCAACTGAAGCTCAACCAACTGAAAAAGAGACAATAGAAATTGACATTAAAGCAAAGCCGTTGAAACAGGAAGTGGTAATGGAATTAACAACAACCGTAGTACCTGAAGAAATAACTCCAGTTGAGACTGAAGTTCCAGCGCCAAGCCAACCAATGGAGATTGAAGAAAGAGAAACAATAACAGTTAAACCTGCACCTGAAATGGAAACCAGAGCACCTGAAGAGGAGGTGAAGGTCTCTGAGAGAGAAACTATTGAGCTTGTGAAGATTCCAGATGAAGAACAGACATTTGAGATTGAAATAGATGTTCAGGATCAGTCTGCACCTGTAGTAACAGAGACTATTCAGATAGACACTGTTACCAAGGAGACAATTGTAGAACAGGTTCTCCCAGAGGTAACAGAAACTCATAAGGAGGAAGTAACTTTTGATATTACAGGTAAGCCAATGGAAGAAGTTCAGTTAACTTTTGCCATTCAGCCATCGGAGAAACAGGTCCCTGAAAAACAAGAGGTGAAAGACGTTGAAACTGTAACAGAAACTGTGACTGAAACAATTCAGCTTCCAGAATTGGAAACAACACCTCAAAAAGAGCAGCCTGTTGAAACTGAAGAGAAACCCTTGGAAGAAGTACAAATGTCTTTTGAAATTAAAGGTCTTGAAACCACAGAAATCGAAACAGTTACTTCAACTGAAAAGACTGAAATTACTGATAGTAGTACAGTAATAGTTCCTTTAGTTACTGAAACTGAAAAAGAAGAGATTACATTAGAAGTTCAGGATATTCCCTCTGAAAAGGTCTCAATTGATATTGAAGTTCAAAAGAGTAAAGAACTACCTGAAAAGGAAGAATTCACTTTGTCTGAGAAAACAGAGAAAACAGAAACCACAACTATAACAGTCCCAATTGTGTCTGACACAAAACCTGAAGAAATTATAATGGATGTTCAAGATATACCATCAGAAAAAGTCTCTATTGACATTGAAGTTCAGAAGAAAAATGAAATTCCTGAAACTGAAGAAGTTACTTCTACAGAAAAGACAGATGTAACACAAACTATAACGTTTGAAATTCCTGAAGTAACTGATACACATCACAAAGATGAAATAATATTGGAATTTGCTGATAAACTTGCTGAGGAAGTTACAAAGAGTATTGAAATTCCAAAAGAAAAAGAGATTCCAGTAACTCAGGAAACATTGGACATAGAATCTACTGAAGTGACACCAAAGACAGTCACTGAAGTTGCTGAGGTCAAAGAGAAAACAGCAGAAGAGTTTACAATTGTAACTCAAGAGGTACCTAAAGAGAATGTCAAGTTTGAAATTGAAATAAAAGAGAAAGAGGTACCAGAAACAACAGAAGTAAGTCACATGGATATTACCACTGAAACAGTAACAGAAACTTTTGAAGTACCAACTGTTGAAGAGATCTTCACAGATGAAGTAACTTTAGATGTCAGCAAGAAACCTGAAACAGTGCAAATGGAGATTGAAATACCAGAATCACAGGTAACCACAGAATTACTTACGATAACATCATCAGAGGAAAGTAAAGAGACTATAGAAATACCAATTGTTGAAGAGACTTTTAAAGATGAAGTTACATTGGACATAAGCAAAAAACCTGAGACAATACAAATGGAGTTAGAACTACCAGAATCACAGACGACGACAGAAACAATAACAATTACTACATCTGAGATACCTGAAGAAGTCACTGAAGAAGTTACAGAGACTGAAAAACACAAAGAAGAGATTAAACTGGACATCAAAGGCAAACCAGTTGAAATGAAGGAAATGGAAATCAAACTACAATTGAAACCTGTTGAGAGCCCAAAGGAATATAGTCCAAAAGAAACAAGTCCAAAAGAAACAAGTCCTAAAGAAACAAGTCCTAAACAGGAGAGCCCATTGCAAGCCCCAACAGCTGAAGAGATCTTTGAGACATTTGAAACTGTGGAAGAAGGAGCTCCAGAATTTACCTGGGGACTGACTTCTTTAAAAGTCATGGATGGAGAAGAAGCTAAGTTCTTTTGTGAGCTTGTAGCTGAACCTATACCAGAAATTTCTTGGTTCCATGATGAGAAACCCATTGCTGAGAACCAAGACTTCAGGTTTGTCAATCTGTCTATGATTATAATGGAAAAATATCATTTGAAATAAGTTTTTAAGATATTATTTCCCCTAAATCACTGTAAAGTTTATTAGAGTTTTTCAGAATAACTTAAAGTTCTAAAGACATAAATTAAATTGTATTGCAGTATTATTTTATATAAACTCGCACCAGTTTTGATTGACCAGAGATTTTTTAAAAACTATACCTTTTCTTTTTTGTAGTACTCTTTTTAAATGAAACTAACTTTTAAAGACTCATTTCTTTTAAACTGTTCAACCAATGATTTATTATTTTTTAGAATAACCTTTGAGCCAGAGACAGGAAAATGCACCTTGTTGATTGTGGAGGTTTTCCCACAGGATGCAGGCGAATACAGATGTATAGCTGTGAATGAGCGCGGAAAGGCTATTTCTAGAGCCACTCTTGAAGTTGAATGTAAGTTTATATTTCAGAAATTGTAAAAAGTTTTTTTTTTTAATTAATGCCTTTTGTTACCTAAAATGGCATTTTAACCTGAGCCATGTACATCTATTTATTAGATTTTGTTGGTTATGACATTTACCATGAATTTATATTATAATAATGGAACTGTTCTTGTTGTATACTATCGAAATCCAAGGATAAATCAATTCAGGCAAGAAGAGCCATGCTGTTAAACCTGAAACCATTTTTGTTTGTTTGCGAGGGCTTGACAAGTTTTACAAGGAATAAAATTGGTCCAATTTTTATTATTAAAAGTCTGCAACAGTTCAGTATATAAATACAAGTTTGCAGGCAAAGCACTGTAGTATACATCTTTGGCACGTTTACTACATCAAACTATTGACTATTGAAAAGTATAAATGGTCCCCAACCAGTGAGCACTTTCACCTCGAAAAAAAGACAAAGATAAAAGCATCAACAGCTACAAAATTTATTGTAGTGGCAGTGTCTTAGCATATAAGGAAGTAAGGGAGATTTTTTCAATAAGTAGTCAGTGACAACGAACCCAGATGAAATTATTTATTATCTCCCTTACTAGTATAATGTTCACTGGCTAAACTCTGTGATATACCTTTTTACCAGACAAAACACACACAACTCTTTGTTTATATGTGTCTGAACAAGATTATTGAAAGTATGATTCTTGATATGGCTCATGTATTATTTTTACAGCTTACGAATATGTTGCTGACACAGAGGAGGCCTCGGACTCCGTGCAGTCATCTGTAGAAACAAGTTCTCCTAGACAGCGAATAGACTCTGATACTGAAGCACCATCTGCTCGTAGACAGATGATAGAAGAAATGCAGGAGATGCAAGACCGAATTCATGCAATCTTCTCTGGTATGATTTTTAGCTGGTCTGTTTCTAAGAAAATGTCAATCTTACATGGTCGCTATAAGGTCGTTGTCGTGCAAAAACTTTAATGTAGCCCATTATTTTAACATTTTAAAAGATATCAACATGAAACTTAGTATATTTGCTTATTATGACAATATGCAGTTTAAATAAAATATGCATGATTCTGAAATTATCATGACATACCACAATTGTTAGACAAGGGGATTAATCTGAAAGCTAAATTTTTGGAGTAATATCCCTTTTTCATTTTTTCCAAAATTGCTTATTAAGTAGAATGAAAGCAATATTTTAGGAGTCCTGTCCTTCCATGTCCCTCTTGTGGTTCTTATTGTTGTAAAATAATATTTCAAAATTGTAGCTTATCAAATTCATTCCATATACAGCAATATCTGGTCATGTAGTACCAATTCACAAAAATCCTAACTAATTTATTATTTATACCCATCAGGTGTAAAAGATAATCTTGAAGCTGATATTGAGGAAACTCAACAGCGTCGTGAAGAGATAATGCGTTCCAGTCTCCATGAGGACCAGTTTCCTGAAGAGGAAATCTCTGATCTCTCTGAAGAAATGCCTGAGGAGGCTGAACCTGTAGAGGAATTGAAGGTATGCAATTCTCGCTAATTTTTTTTTTTTTTCAATTTTTTTATAAACAAAATGTTTATATTTTGCTTTCTATATTGTTCTCTTTCAATTATAAGGCTGAGATAAAATGATTTAAATGTGTCTTCTTTTTGATGGTAAGGAAATAAGAATACATTAGACATTGGGATAAGTTAAAAATCAAGGATACTTTTCATGACTTGTCTAAAAGCAATGTTAATTTAGAGGGTACCGAATAGGGATAGGCAGCCATCTAACTGTTAATAGAACAATAGAGGGTCACATGATTTATATAAACTTATAAAGACAAACATATTTAAATTTAAGTCTTATAGTGTGAAACTACAAATCCAAGATTTTTTTTATATTTGGCATGAGCATCAATTTGTAGATTTCTACAGGTTACTCAGCCCTGCTTTATGTAGGCTAAGGTTTAGGAAAAACACATCATAATATAATCGAAATAAAACCATTTCTCTCCTGTAATTAGTTTTTATTACTAAAAAAAATTTACATTTGGGTGTATATTGCCTCGTCTTTGCGGTGCTTTTGTTTAAGTTTGGGTGGATGATTTTTTGTCTCAGCCCTAAATTTATATTTACAAGTATATTTTCTTTTTCATAAAGACCTTTAAGTAATAGAGTGTTATTTTGTATCTAAATTACATTATTGATAAATTACAGGTTGTTAAAGTACCCACTGAAGAGGTTACTGAATTCAAAATAGAAGAAATGCCTGAAGAAGGTAAACCAGAACACGTTCTGCATGAAGAGATTAAGATCAAACCAGAAGAAGGAGACTTATTTGTTGAAAAGTCTGAACTTGAAAGACCAGAAACAGAAAAGCCAGAGTACAAAACTGAAATCATTACTGACTTTTTGGAGCAACCAGAGGTTACAGAATTTGTTGAGCCTGTTTCAGATGAATCAAAATCAACAACAATTCAGCTTGAAATAGGAACAGCAGATGAGCAACCTCATGAATCTAAAATAAACATTGCTGTTGAAGAACAGCAACCACAAGATGTTATAGAAGTTTCAGAAACCACGACCATGAACACTAAGATAACTGAGGTTATCCCAGAAGTTGTTGAAATTGAAAAAGAAAAACCAGGAGAGTTTCAGGTTGAAATAATTACTGAAGCTGTTGACAAACCAGAAGTTGTAGAAGTTACTGAGATGCCATCGGAGACAACTACTATTTCTGAAGTTCAAATTGAAGTAGAACAGCCATCAGAAAAACAGTCTGAAGAATTCAAGGTTGAAATCCTCTCTGAAACAACTGACAAACCCCAGGTTACAGAAGTAACAGAAGCTATTTCTGAAACAACATCTGTCTCGGAAGTTGAGATTGATGTAACAAAGCCTGAAGAAAGGAAACCAGAACAATTTAAAGTTGAAATTCTCACAGAAACCGCAGAAAAGCCTGAAACTACAGAAGTCACTGAAACTCTTGCAGAGACTACGACAGTTTCTGAAATAACCATAGATGTTGCAAAGCCAGATAAAAAGAAACCAGAAGAATTCAAAGTTGAAATTCTCACAGAAACAACAGACAAACCTGAGATCACAGAAGTAACTGAAGCGATTACTGAAACAACAGCTGTCTCAGAAATTGAGATTGATGTTTCAAAGCCTGAAGAAAGGAAACCAGAACAATTTAAAGTTGAAATTCTCACAGAAACCACAGAAAAGCCTGAAACTACAGAAGTCACTGAAACTCTTGCAGAGACTACAACGGTTTCTGAAATAACCACAGATGTTGCAAAGCCAGATGAAAAGAAACCAGAAGAATTCAAAGTTGAAATTCTCACAGAAACAACAGACAAACCTGAGGTCATAGAAGTAAGTGAAGCTCCTGCTGAAACAACATCCTTCTCTCAAATTGAGATAGAAGTTGCTAAGCCCAAGGAACAGAAGCCAGAAGAATTCAAAATTGACATTCTTACAGAAACAACCGAAAAACCTGAGATCACAGAAGTAACTGAAGCTCCAGCGGAAACAACAACCTTCTCTGAAATCGAGGTAGAAGTTGCCAAACCTCAGGAACAAAAGCCAGAAGAGTTCAAAGTTGAAATACTCACAGAAACAACAGACAAACCTGAGGTCACAGAAGTAACTGAAGCTCCAGCTGAAACAACAACCGTCTCTCAAATCGAGGTTGATGTTGCTAAGCCTCAGGAACAAAAGCCAGAAGAGTTTAAAGTTGAAATAATCTCAGAAACAACAGACAAACCTGAGGTCACTGAAGTAACTGAAGCTCCAGCTGAAACAACAACCTTCTCTGAAATTGAAGTAGTAGTTGGTAAACCTCAGGAACAGAAGCCAGAAGAATTCAAAGTTGAAATTCTCACAGAAACAACAGACAAACCTGAGGTCACAGAAGTAACTGAAGCTCCATCTGAAACAACAACTTTCTCTCAAATCGAGGTTGAAGTTGGTAAGCCTCAGGAACAAAAGCCAGAAGAGTTCAAAGTTGAAATACTCACAGAAACAACAGACAAACCTGAGGTAACAGAAGTAAGTGAAGCTCCAGCTGAAACAACAACCTTCTCTGAAATTGAAGTAGTTGTTGGAAAGACTCAGGAACAGAAGCCAGAAGAATTCAAAGTTGAAATTCTCACAGAAACAACAGACAAACCTGAGGTCACAGAAGTAACTGAAGTTCCATCTGAAACAACAACCGTCTCCCAAATCGAGGTTGAAGTTGGTAAGCCTCAGGAACAGAAGCCAGAAGAGTTCAAAGTTGAAATACTCACAGAAACAACAGAGAAACCTGAGGTCACAGAAGTAACTGAAGCTCCAGCTGAAACAACAACCGTCTCTCAAATCGAGGTTGATGTTGCTAAGCCTCAGGAACAAAAGCCAGAAGAGTTCAAAGTTGAAATACTCACAGAAACAACAGACAAACCTGAGGTCACAGAAGTAAGTGAAGCTCCAGCTGAAACAACAACCTTCTCTGAAATTGAAGTAGTTGTTGGAAAGACTCAGGAACAGAAGCCAGAAGAATTCAAAGTTGAAATTCTCACAGAAACAACAGACAAACCTGAGGTCACAGAAGTAACTGAAGCTCCATCTGAAACAACAACCGTCTCCCAAATCAAGGTTGAAGTTGGTAAGCCTCAGGAACAGAAGCCAGAAGAGTTCAAAGTTGAAATACTCACAGAAACAACAGAGAAACCTGAGGTCACAGAAGTAACTGAAGCTCCAGCTGAAACAACAACCGTCTCTCAAATCGAGGTTGATGTTGCTAAGCCTCAGGAACAAAAGCCAGAAGAGTTTAAAGTTGAAATACTAAAAGAAACAATAGACAAACCTGAGGTCACTGAAGTAACTGAAGCTCCAGCTGAAACAACAACCTTCTCTGAAATTGAAGTAGTAGTTGGTAAACCTCAGGAACAGAAGCCAGAAGAATTCAAAGTTGAAATTCTCACAGAAACAACAGACAAACCTGAGGTCACAGAAGTAACTGAGGCTCCAGCTGAAACAACAACCGTGTCTCAAATCGAGGTTGATGTTGCTAAGCCTCAGGAACAAAAGCCAGAAGAGTTCAAAGTTGAAATACTCACAGAAACAACAGAGAAACCTGAGGTCACAGAAGTAACTGAAGCTCCAGCTGAAACAACAACCTTCTCTGAAATTGAAGTAGTAGTTGGTAAGTCGCAGGAACAGAAGCCAGAAGAATTCAAAGTTGAAATTCTGACAGAAACAACAGACAAACCTGAGGTCACAGAAGTAACTGAAGCTCCATCTGAAACAACAACCGTCTCTCAAATAGAGCTTGATGTTGCTAAGCCTCAGGAACAAAAGCCAGAAGAGTTCAAAGTTGAAATACTCACAGAAACAACAGATAAACCTGAGGTCACAGAAGTAACTGAAGCTCCAGCTGAAACAACAACCTTCTCTGAAATTGAAGTAGTTGTTGGTAAGACTCAGGAACAGAAGCCAGAAGAATTCAAAGTTGAAATTCTCACAGAAACAACAGACAAACCTGAGGTCACAGAAGTAACTGAAGCTCCATCTGAAACAACAACCTTCTCTGAAATTGAAGTAGTAGTTGGTAAGCCTCAGGAACAGAAGCCAGAAGAATTCAAAGTTGAAATTCTGACAGAAACAACAGACAAACCTGAGGTCACAGAAGTAACTGAAGCTCCATCTGAAACAACAACCATCTCTCAAATCGAGGTTGATGTTGCTAAGCCTCAGGAACAAAAGCCAGAAGAGTTCAAAGTTGAAATACTCACAGAAACAACAGACAAACCTGAGGTCACAGAAGTAACTGAAGCTCCATCTGAAACAACAACCGTCTCTCAAATCGAGATTGATGTTGCTAAGCCTCAGGAACAAAAGCCAGAAGAATTCAAAGTTGAAATACTCACAGAAACAACAGACAAACCTGAGGTCACAGAAGTAACTGAAGCTCCAGCTGAAACAACAACCTTCTCTGAAATTGAAGTAGTAGTTGGTAAACCTCAGGAACAGAAGCCAGAAGAGTTCAAAGTTGAAATTCTCACAGAAACAACAGACAAACCTGAGGTCACAGAAGTAACTGAAGCTCCAGCCGAAACAACAACCTTCTCTGAAATCGAGGTTGAAGTTGGTAAGCCTCAGGAACAGAAGCCAGAAGAGTTCAAAGTTGACATTCTCACAGAAGCAATAGACAAACCTGAGGTTTCTGAAGTAACTGAAACTGTTGCTGAAACAACAACCATCTCCGAAATTGTGGTTGATGTTGGTAAGCCTGACGAAAGGAAACCAGAAGAATATAAAATAGAACTTTTGGATGAAGGTGTTGAGCAACCAGAAAGTGTAGATGTTACAGAAGAAAAACCAGAAACGAGCAAAGTCAGTGAAGTTTCTGTTGAGACTTTCACAACAAAACAAGACACTGTTGAACAGTTTGAATCTGAAGATACCCAAGAACCAGCTGAAACGTTCAGAGAAGAAATTACTGTAGAAAAAACCCCAAAAGATAAAGACCAACCTGAAACTTACAAAACAGAATTAGAGCTTGTTGAGCCAGAACATGATGTTGTCACAATAACATTTGGTATGCATGAAGGAGAAGATGATGAAGAAATTACTCATGAAATTTTGGAAGAAACCGGAGAAATTTCTGTCTCTGAAATTCAGCTTGAAAGACCTATATTTATTACTCCACTAAAGGATGAAACCATTCCAGAAGGAAGTGATCTGACAATGGAAGCTGTTGTGAGGGGTAACCCAGCTCCCGAAGTGACATGGTTTGCTGATGACGAGCAGCTGTCTCCTTCTGAAGACATTCAGATAACCTACAAGGAAGGAAGATGTGTCTTGTTTATGAAAGAAATTTTCCTTGATGATGAAGCTGAATATTGGGTTGAAGCAACCAATGAATATGGGACAGCAACAACTTCGGCATATGTCACTGTATTGCGTAAGTTGACTGTTTGGTTTATTAGAAGTAATCAGTTATGCAATATTATATGCAATATGTGTTTTTCAATATTTATCAGTTACTTAATTGCAAACCAGAATATAAATAAACGAGAATTAGGAAGTATGAAGTCATTAAGTATGGTTTATGTAAAAAAAAAAATTTGTGAAACAGAAAGGTGACTTATTGTACAAAATCCAACAACATAGTTTTTAACTTGTTCATAAAGAAAAATGACATATTGCATTTTTTGCATCTGACTACTTCTTAATTTAATATGTACTGTTTATTTTTTATTTGTGTTAACACGTTATTTGAATGTAAGACAATATATTAATAAGGTTTAAATAATTTATCTTATATAGATTTCTATTTGTTGTAAATTATTAAAATAGTTTTCATATATCAAAACATTTGAAGAATGCATGATCAGCTATAAGGTAGTATATGTTTCCTTAGCAGCACCCATTTGAAAATTGATTACAAAGTACTTAACAGTGGTAAAAAATGTTAAACATAAACATCAAAGTAATAGAAAAGCTTCTTTTCTATATTTTTTAATATTCAATAGAGTTCCCTGTTCAAAGTTTTCTTTAAAGGGCCAATATTTTAGGGGGTGGAGGTGTTGGTGTCATTTGTCTGTTTCTAATGAAAGATCTTATTGGACTATACAATAATGAAAAATGGAATTTCAAAGATTGTTCAGTATGGTAAAAAAATATGTTGCTTTTTTTCTTTAAGTGTAACTTGAAACATATACTACCTTAAAATAGCTGATTTGTTAACCTTCGTGTTTGTTATATTCTGTAAACCAAATGTTTCACATTTCTTAAAGTTGCAATACTGTGCACAAATAAGATTTGGATTTTAAAATGAAAATCAATATAAAAGACTATTAAACATGTTTTGATACTTAGTCATTATTTAGTATGTTTAAGGTATGAATTAAAAATGGCTTTTTCGCAATAAAAATATTTAGTTTACACAAACTTTCATATTCAATTTATGGGAAAAAAAGAATATATAAAGACATTAGAAATATCTTCCTATATTTTTGGGATGTCTTGTGTACAGTATTACAATTTTAAGCTTGCATTTCAATCCCATATATTCTTCCTTTTCTCACTTGCAACCACTTCACATACGCACAGACACACTTCCAGACCTTGTTGCAGATATGTATATTCAAACTATTCCCCCCATTTTCACCTCTTACGAGATCTAAGATAGCACAGTTACAGATTAGCACTATTTTACCCATTTTTATTTCGATATACATTTTTCTCTGTGTATGTCCTTTACATTTTCCCTTTATTTAAACAAGTAGAAATTGTTCAAAACAATTCAGGTTTGTATGCATAAAAGTGTCAGCACGATTGATTTTATTCTCTTGGACTCTTGATTGTCTCTGTCATTGTAAAATATATCTCCATGAACTGAAATCAAAAGGTATCATTGGTGAAACACTGCCCAAGAACTTGTTATGCATAGCCTCAATAGGAAAAGGTAAGTGGTTGATACTCCTTTCAAACACAAGAGTTAAAGAGCAGATTTCCAGTGTTAATGTTTTAATTAAGGAGAAATTTTAATTAAGGAGAAATTATCAAACAAAACAGTCATCATTTTTATGATCGCCATAGGAAGTGCATATACATTAGTAGTTACTTTCTTGTCCGTCCGTCCTTAACACTCTTGTGTTTAGAATAACTGAGGAAAGAAATATTGAAATAATTGATTAACACATAACACGGTGATAAAGAACTATGATAGGTATCAAAATGAAATTTGAAACACTTGCTTGTCAAGACTAGGCACAATTGTTAGACACCAGATATTATTCTGAGAGCTTAATTAGTTATACACCTTTTAAACTCTGAGAATTTTTGTCAAATTGCTAAATAGGTAGAATGATTTCAGAACTATGAAAAGTATAAACACTTGATTATCATAACAAATGCAAAGTTGTAAGACAAGGGCCTCCATCCTGAAAAACTTATATACAAAAAAGTTAATTTATAAAAACTGTTTTACACAGACGTACATTAGACCACTTGCGGTGCTTACTAAGTAATGCTTGTAACACTTATTCAGCCTTCATTTATTAACAGATGTATCCGAACATACCTTTTGGTGGTTACAAGTTAAGTGGTCCTCTGGGTCAAGATCATCACTTCTAAATACTAGTTACACATTTGCTTATATAATTTATAATCTGTTTATTGATTGGTGTTTTTCATGTTTAGTAGGCAGATCCCTTAAGTGGTCCTGGTACTTTTGATGGAGTAGTTGTCACTAAGATAAGGTCACCCATTTTGAAAATAGATACATTCTGACTTCCTTTATTATGTCTTATGCGTGTTAGTTAATTATCCTGGTAAGACCTATCACTTGAAGGGGAGAAAGTGGTCTCTTGGTGCAAGTTCAAGGTTACTAAACTGATAAAATAGATTTCACCCTTTTGCTTATTCAGCCTTAAGTTATTTATTGCCTGATGACTCATATTTAGTAGGTAGATATCTGTGGTGGTCCTCTAACTTTGGATGGAGTATGGTGTCACTGGGTTTAGTTTATTGGTGCTAAAGTAGATTTTTACACTTTTGCTCTTACAGCTTTTATCTTTTGACCGATATGGAATAAGATATGTTACCAAATATGCAGATTCAGTGGAGCATCCGAGGCTTTTATTGTTAATTCTTGGCTCAGAATTTCTTATGAAAGTGTCATAGTGATGGGCTTATTTATCATTGATTTTCCCTACACTATAAGCAGGAATAGATAAACAAAACTATATATAGAAATATCTTGCACTAAAACACAGTCCACACACATTCATTTCAGTCCTTTATCACTGATTTTTCACTTTTTACCTAACTTTTTTATTCATCAATTCACCTATATATTTTTGAATCATTATGTTATATAACCACTTTACAGCAGGGGAAGTTCTTTCATCTGAAGAAGAGACTATTCATGAAAAAGAAGTTGAGGCCCCAATAGATGTAACAGAAGTTACTCAGTCAGAAACTATTGAGGTAACTAAACAGCCAGAAGTTGCTGCACCTGTTGACTTAACTGAAACTGTTTATAGAGATACCATTAAAGACGAAAGTCAACTAGAAGTTGAAACTGAAGCACCAGTAGATGTTACTGAAACATTGTTTAAAGAAACATTTGAAGTCAAACCAGAAGATGAATCAGCAAAAGAAGAACTTGTTATTGACATTAAGCCAAAAGATGTCAAAGAAGAAGTTACAGTGGAGATCAAACCAAAGAAAGATGTTATTGAAGAAATTGAGTTTGATAGTAAGCCAAAAACAGTTTTTTCAGAAGAAGTAGACATTGAAATGAAACCAGAAAGGAAAACTTCTGTAATTACATTTGAAACTAGCAAAGTATCCCCTTTGAAAACTGAGGTTACAGAAATTCATAGAGAATCTATTGAATTAGAAACCAGACCTGACACTGAAGAGATTAAAGAGGAAACTTCTCATAAAGAGACTATTGATATTGCTCCTAAACAAAGACAAAGTGTTGTTGAGATGGAAATAACGGTACCAAAACAAATTATAGAGACATACAAAGAGACTGTAAATGTTGATGAAGTTGATCATAAAGCCCCTGCAGTAACAGAACACCATGTTGTAACAGAAGTCATTCCTGTAGATGACGAAAAGATGCCAGTTGAGATTGAGATAGAAGTCAGACCTGAAAAGAAAACAGAAATAACTGAAAAAGAAACTATAGAAATTATTTCAGCAGAAAAAGATGAAATTGAAGTTCAGGAAGTAACACCTATGTTCAAAGAAGAAATTGAAATTGATTCGAAACCAGAAACTGTTGAGATTGGCTTTGATTTAAAACCCAGTAAGAAAGAAACTACTGTCACAGAAATAATAAAAGAAACTACTGAGATTGTTGAAGAGACTCCTTCATTTAAAGAGGAAATTCAGATTGACCAAAAACCAAAGACTGATTTACAAGAAATTGTGTTAGATATCACTACCCAGCCTCAGGTAGAAGCTACAATTAAGGAAACCTTAGAAATGAAAAGAGAAACCGTAGAAGTTACTGAACATGTAGTTGAGTTAATGGATGTAGAAGGACCAATAGATGAGGTTATTATACAGGAAAGAGAACAGTTGAAAATTACAGAAGTCCCAAAAGAGCAAGAACAGGTTTTGGAAACACCAGGACTTCAAACTGAAACAATTGAAGTAAAACCAACAGAAGATCAAATGGAGACAGAAATTATCTCAACTGATACTGAATCTGCTGCGGAGGAAATTATGGAGACTGTCCCTGAAGAAAGACTTCCTATTCAGGAAGTTGAAGTAATGAAGCCAGTTGAAGAAACTGTTGAAATCACAACAGAAACAATACAAATCACCCAAAGGCGGTCAGAAGTACCTGAGACAGAAATTGAAATTATTGAAAAAACTGAAGATATAACAACAGATATTGAAATAACTAAGCCATCTGATAGAACTGAAGAAACAAGTCATTTTGTGGAAGTTGCAAAAGTGACACCTTTTGAAGTAATGGAAACTCCAGGAGATGTTACTGTTTCTGAATCAGTTGATGTTTCAGAAGCTGTAGAAAGTGAAAAACCGTTTGAAGAAATAGTAGAAGAAATACGAGAAACAATTCAGGTTGAAAAGGAAATTCCATCTACTGCTCCTGAAACAGAAACTACAGAAGATATCAAATTTGTTGAAACAGTACCAGAATATGAGTATGAAACTTCAAGGGAAATTGAAATTGACACTGAAGTGCCAGATATAACATCGGAAGAAAAACAGCAAAGTGAGGTTATTGAAGATGTTTCTGAGGTCACTGCGGTAGAGACTGAAGCTGAAATAATTGAAACAGAAACTGAGGTACCAAGGGAAGAGACTGTTGAAGAAATCAGAAAAACAATCATTGTTGACTATGAAAAACCATCTGAAGTGACATCAGAGGAAACTGAAATTGAAACAGGTGTGGTTCAGCCTGTTGAAAGCTCAATTGAAATAGAAAAACCCTTTGAAGAGACAATAGAGCTATCAAGGGAAGTGATCACAGTAGAAAGACAGGTACCAGCTATATCTGATGTCAGTGAACAAGATTTAGGATTGACTGAAGTTGAGAAAATCACAAGTGATATTCAAATTGTTGCTCCAAAGGAATCTGAAACAGAAGTTCCTATTAAAGAAGTTGAGATGGAAGAACAAATGCCAACAAAAGTCTCAGAGGAGGAACAAAAGGAAGATGCTTCATTTGCTGTAGAAATTGAACAGGAAATTGAAGTACCTAAAGAAGATATTATTGAAGAGGTTAGACAAACAATCAAAGTTCAAAAGGAAAAACCATCAAAAACTGACACAGAGGAGTTAAAGAAAGGACAGGAGTCGGTTACAACAATATTTGATGCTGAAACCAAAGCACCAAAAGAAGAAATAATTGAATCACACAAAGAAACTGTAACTATTGAAAAGGAATTGCCCTCTGACATAAGTCCTGAAGAAGTTTCTGTTTCTGAAGATTCACAGCATGAAATAAGTGTAGAATTGGATTTAGAGCAACCTTTAGAAAAGGTTACTCCTGAAATTAAAGAATCTGTCAAAATTGGCCCTGACACTATTTCTGAAATAAAGTTACAAGAAATAAGCCCAGCAGATGTTTCTGAAATACCAGAAGAAGCCTCAGAATCAGCATTGGAAATAGTTGATTTGTCTGAAACACCAGACTTAAGGAAAGAAGAGAAACCAACAGAAGTTTCAGAAGTAGAACTGATAGTTGAAAAGCCTGATATAACAGAAATATCTGAAATTGAACTTGTTTCTGATGTTCAGCCACAAGAATTAACTATTAGCATTAAAGAAAAGATAAGTTCTGAAATTGTTACATTTGTAACTAAAGAACATATTGTTGAAGATAAAGTACCAGAGACAATTGAATTATCAGAGGTGGAAGAACATAAATCAACAGAACAGATCATAGTTGAATCAACTGAAAGTACTGGTGTAGAAATTGGTCAGCTGTCTAATGTATCAGCTGTTGAGGTAGATATTCAGAGACCTGAAATAAGCGAAATAGAAAAAACAGTAACTCTTTCCTCATTTGAAAAGGAAATTACAGCCACAACACAAACTGCAGTCTCCCTAGAGATTGCTCCTTCGGATGTTTCTGATATTGAGATTCAAATTAAGCCAGAAGAGATTGATGAAGATTTACCAGTAAAAGAGATAGAAAAACCGTCAGAGGAAATTGTTGAAATACTAAAAGACACAATAACTAAGGATAATAAAATACCAACTGAAACAACAGTTGTTGAAGAAACAGCAAGCAAACCTGATGTATCTGACATATTTGAAACAGAGACTGACAGATCAGTTGTTGAAACTGTAATTGAAACTAGGGAAACTGTTCAAAAACTGCCAGAACAACCAACTGAAGCTGATGTTGAAAGTGAGGATGATAAGGCAGACATTGTTCCAATAAAAGAAACTATAGAAGTTGTGCCTTCAGTTGATGAGGTTCCTGATGTTCAGAAAAATATCATTTCTTCAAGTGTAATACCAGCAGAATCTAAAGAAGGATTACCTGATGAAATTATACTTCAAATTAAAGGTTTACCTTCTACAGAGACTGAAGAAGTTGTTGAAATGGTTGAAACTGATGTTAAAGAGTCAATCTTGAAAACTCCTGAAGAAATTAGTAAAACTACCGAAGGTGATTTTGAAACTGGACAGATAGAAGTTGAAGTTTTGTCAGAAACAGATACTGAAGCTGCCCAGGAAGAAACTGTTACAATAACAAGTGCAACGTTTATGGCTGAGGACAAACTTCCATCCGAAACAAAGTTTGTTGAGATAGAAGAAGCTCAACCTCAAATTGAAGAAATTGCAGAAGAGAAATCATCAATTTTACCTGTTGAAGAAAAAATTCCAACCGTTACTGACAGTGCAACCGTTTCTTTATTACCTATTACAGATGTGAAAGAGGAAGAGGTGACAGTACCTGTTTCTCAAGCTGTTGAAATTCCATTGGAAGTTAAAGAAACTGCCTCTGAAGAGATAACTGGAGATTTGACACAACAGGAAAAAGTAAAACCTGAAGAAATTAGTACAGTTGATGTAACTGTTGAAGAAAAAGAAACTGAAGAAACACGTGAGATTACTTCTGAAAGCATTGATAGATATGCAGAAGATGTTTCAAAGGATATCCTTGAATCTGCATCTGTGTCAATAAAATCTGAAACAAAGGTGTCAGAGGCAGAGGTTGAAACAACAGAGGATGTTATTTCTGAATTGCCAAAGGAATCAGAAGAAAAACCAGACAAAATTGTGCCTGAAATGCTAAGTGAGAGATTAATTATTGAGAAAGAATCACCCTCTGAAGTACAGATATCAGATGAGGAGGTAACCGAAATACCAATACAAGATATTGTTGAGGAAACCATCCAGCATATTGCTGATGAAATAACGAAGGATATTTTGGAACAAGCTGCGAAAGGGCAACTTATTCCTGTCCAAACTAAAGAAATTCAAGAAAGTAAACCTGAAGAGACGAAAGAAGATAAAGATGTTGAAGTTGTTTATGAAAAATCTGAAGAGAAAATTGAAGATACAATATCTGTAAAACCTGACATAAGTGAGGTTACTTCTACAGAAGTTATATCTGATGAGACTTTACCAGCAGTGAAGTTTACTGAAATTCCAAAGGAAAAAACACAACCTGAAGTAACAGAAGTTTCAGGGGTTGAAATTTCTGTGGAAGAGAAACCACAGCCTATTTCAATGGAGATTGAAATTGATGAAACAAAAAAGGAAAAGGAAGAACTGAGTCACGAAATAATGCCAGAACAACCAGAAATTGTTTCATTTACAATTGACCAAGAAGACACAGCAACAACAACTGATGTAGTTGAAAAGAAGACTTTTACAGAAGAAATTGAAGTTGAAATACCATCAGATTTATCTGTTGAAGAAACAAAAACTGAAAGTATCTCAGTTGAAATTCCCAGAGAAGAAAAGCCAGAATCTGTTTCTTTTACAATTGATGAAGAAGACAAAACTACAACCACTGAAACAATTAAGAAGAAGACTGTCACAGAGGAAATCGAAATTGAAATTCCATCGGATATAACTTTAAAAGAAACAACTACTGAAAAAGTATCTTTGGAAATTCCGAGAGAAGAAAAGCCAGAGAGTGTTTCTTTTAATATTGATGAAGAAGTAAAAATTACAACAACTGATACAATTGAAAAGAAGACTGTTACAAGGGAAATTGAAGTTGAAACTCCATTAGATGTGTCTGTTACAGAAAAAACATCGGAAAAGGTATCTGAATCTGAGAAGGTATTGGTTGAAATTCCAACTGAAGATAAACCAGAGGATTTGGATGTAAAGGACAAACCAGTTGAGAGAACCACAGTGAGTTTTGAAATGACACCTACAACATCAACTTCTGAAAAAATAGATCTTACCATACAACCTAAGACAACCTCAGTAGATATTGAAGAGAAGACCACAATAACAGAGGTTATAGAACAGCAAACAGTTACAGAAGAAATATCTGTAGAGATTCCTGCTGACGACACTGTGAAAGAAACCACTGTGACAACCGAAAAAGTGTCTCTTGTTATAAAACCAGGCGATGAGGCACCAGAAGAAAAGCCGGAGGAAACAGTTTTACAGGTTACAGAGAAGCCAGAATCACCTGTAGATATAACAGTGAAAGAAACCACCTCGGAAACTGTGTCTATTGAATTTCCTGTAGAAGAAGAAAAGCCACAAGAGCCAGAAGAAATAACATTGACAGTGACAGACAAAACTACTGTTGAGGAAACAATTACAAAGACTGTGGAAGTAATTGAATTTGCACCAAAGTTCACTAAAACTCTTACAGATATAACAGTGATGGAAGGTGAAAAAGTTGAATTCACTGTGGAATTTAAAGCACACCCAGCTCCAGAAGTGGTTTGGTTTATAGACAATCAGCCATTGAAGGAGAGTGAGGACTTTATTGTAACTATTGAAAAAGAGTTTAGTAAGATTATCATTCCAGAGACTTTCCTTGAAGATGAAGGAGAATATAAAGTCGTTGT
This sequence comes from Ruditapes philippinarum, assembly GCF_026571515.1. NCBI lineage: Eukaryota > Metazoa > Mollusca > Bivalvia > Venerida > Veneridae > Ruditapes > Ruditapes philippinarum. The sequence goes on along the minus strand of NW_026854799.1, from coordinate 708,920 downwards.
TACAAACACTGTTGGTACAATTACTTCCATATGTTACCTCACTGTTATTGGTAAGTCATAATAATTTTCTACAATTTCTTCAATTTCCATAGCTTGAAATAAAAATACATAATATAAACTATTCAATTATTTCTGAATGATATATACTTTTTGTTGATGCTCTTGATGCTCGCAATTTAACTTTCATTTGAGGCATATCTCAAAACATGGCTTTAATTCATAGAAGAGATCAGAATTTTATCAGACTTTTTGGACACTGCACTTGAAATAGACATTTAGTTCTCTTAACTTGATATAGAATATTATTTTAATTTTAATAATTTGAACGTTTGTTATGAGAAAAGTGGTTACATTTGTGGTTTTTTTTGGGTTTTTTTCATTTGCAGGCTAGTACACACTGTATTATTATACTCGTATATAAAATGCATGTCAGTTTTGTTCTAAACCTTGCACTATACATGTACATGTTTTGTGCCCATTTTTTCCAACACAAGTACTCTCTGACCACCAAATGTCATAGCATAGTGAAAAAAAATTATGAGATTTAAAGAAGTTATTTTCAAGTTCATTATATAGATTAATTGTAAAGTGATTTTTTTCTTAAACTTCATGAAATTTGAAAGATGAGTTTTACTTTTATTCTAAATATAATAAAATGTTATTGATTTTTTGTTACTATTATTACTATTTAGCTTTAGAAGAGACAACAGATGAAGAAGTCAGTGTTAAGGAAACTACAACAGTAAAAGAGACATTGGAGATACCTATTGAAGAGAAAGGTATTATATAATACTGTATCACTAGCTCTATCACAAGCAAGTCTAAGTGCATTCTTATATTCTTTTTCCATCAAATATTCCCTATCAGAAGCTGTTTTTTGCATATCAGTAATCATTGTTTGCAACAGCATTTCTGTATGGAAAGTTGAGAATAAATATCACAAAAAATTACTTTTGAAAAGTAAAGTTTGTTTTACTCTATTTCTTTAAAAAAAAACCATACATTTTACTATAAAATTCATGAAACATTATAGAATATAATGAGTGAAAGAGAAGATATTGCAATTATGGTAGGTTTGTTCAAAGGCCAGTTTGGCAGGAATGTCTTCAGTAATTGTGGTTTTCGATATGTATGCTTAATATAATACTAGATGTTGAAAATAAACTCAGTAAGGTTCTTTTATTTTTCCAGAATTGCCTCAAAAAGAAATCTCAGAAGAGACCATCGCCCCTCGTAAACCCGAAGAAGAGATTAGTGAAGGAGATTTCGCGGCTCCCCGTTTCACAACGACCCTCCAGAAGCACGTAGATGTACAAGAAGGTACCAGCATCACGTTAACATGTGAGGTTATAGGCAAACCAGCTCCAGAAATCACATGGTTCATGGTATGTTTGTTTGTTTGTTTTTATACAATATTTGCCGACATTAAAAATAACTTGCCCCCCACGGCATTACGTTTGAAATTTTTATAGAGATTTCTTTATGCCAGGACACTATTAACATATTATTAATCATTTTTACATAACTATGGACCAAAATTTAGTCTTTAAAAACTAATCTTGATTGGAATATATAATTTTTCAACAAATATATTTTGTTAATGTTTTTATGACAAGGACTTTAAGCCTTAGTTACCAGTAGATTCATTGGTTTAAATGGAGTTACTTGAATATTTAAATACTGTATTCTAGAATGATGAATCATTGCCTGATGATATAAGATTCATTACGGAACATCACAGAGAAACTGTGACCCTCACAATCAACAACGTAACCATTGACGATGAAGGTTACTTCAAGTGTGAGGCCAGAAACGAGCATGGAACTGCCACAACTGTCATTGAACTTTTCGTACAAAGTAAGCTCAGTCATCTAGCATGGATATATACATTATTAGTGAGGCATGTGTCAGTCAAAACTTTAAGTTATCTGATTGGTCAGTTTAAATTTAGGGAGTGTCAAATGAGGGCTCTTAACCATAATGGTGATTTTGATTGGTTAATTGAAATTTAGAGGGAGGGATTTGTAGTAAATGATTTTTGGTTAAACAGCTAAATATATATTGGGAAATGTACCCATTTTATTTTACATATTGGATTATGTTATCACATTTATATAATATACACAGTGATGATATTTAGTGTGTTTTTCAAAATGCATTTATATGTAAAGTTTTCTGAATATTTTTGGGTGGCTTTCTTTCTAATTGTTATACTTATATCTTTTGGAAGAGGATTGTTAACTTGTATCATTTGCAACTTTTTTTTTCCAATTTTTTATGATTGATGAACTTATTGTTTTCCATTTTTTTATGATTGATGTACCTGTCATATATGTACTGCTGATTTGCTGGATATAGATAACATTGTAAAGTCACTCTTATAAAGTATTGTCAGTTTTTTACCAAATTTAGAAGTGTTTATACATTTTCCTTTTTTGTGTGCCATTCTGATTGTATTCTTTTTTTTTATACTTTAAGTAAGAAATAAATTTTATAGTAAAACAGCTACTGTTTGGTTTCTTATTCCACACACAAATGTATCCATGGCCAAAGCATGATAGCATTGGGGAAATAAATGTGTGTTTGTGTGTGATTAAAGGTATTCCATGATGCAAAGTTTTTCTGAATGAAGTTTTTTCTATGTCATCAGGTACAGTGTACATGTACACCTTTTGTGAAGTAATTATGTTCGACATAATTGTGTGTAAATTTGTTAAGTTTTTTAATGATTTTATTAAATCAATGTTTTTAAGAGTGGCTTTACATGTTTACTGACTATTCAAACAAATAAATTTGGGCTTTTTTTGATAAATGTTGTAATTGACACATGCTTCACTTTGTTCACCAATAACCGTTGGTCATTTTGACTTTTTCTGTTTTTTAATGTGCATGCAAATAATTAAACTTCTCTTTATATCACAATTTGCTTGTTTTTCAGGCAAACAGAAATTCTAACAGTCTAACAGTGTTTTTATAATCCGTGAAAACCTTACTTATATTTTGATGTTGTGTGTCCTATCATATTATCGTATTAAATGCCCATCTTGCTTTTTAGCATAATAATCATTGTCATTCCTCCTTTTATAGAGTATGTTTATTATCTTATAAGTTTACTGTCATTTATTACATGCTTTCCAGGGCATAGTGAAATTATATTTTTGATGTCACAGTGAAATTATAAAATATATCTTTCACAGCAGCCAAACTATATAATTTTATATATGACTGCAGATGAAAAAAATATATCTTAGATAAGTGGAAATATTGTCAGAAATACGCTCTATTGTCAGTAAAGTGTGCTTGATTACGAGAAGCATGCACATGAATATCTATATGCACATATCATTTTTAAAATGTTACAAAATTTGTAAAGAATTTACAGAAATTTTTTTCAACAAGATCAATTTGACATCATAATTTGATGACATCATGATTTAGAACGCATGACGTTATGCAGTAAAAATCAGTACAAGCCCCTAAAAAGCATGAAATAAATAGAAAATATGTTTGTTTTGTTTGCAAGATCAAAATATATTTCACTTGTGAACACCAGCTGCAATATTTTCACTTGTGACTACGTCATTCGTGAGAATATTACACCTTGTGTTGACAATGTGAAATGTATTTTGATCTTGTATACAAATCAAACAAATTTCATCACTATATGAGATTATTGTCTGATAATTTTGTGAATTGTATATGTATATGTGTAATTTTATTAAGGAATGACTCGATTTACCACTATGGGTTCTATCCCAGCAAGATTTTGACTATTTCATACGAAGAAACTATCATACTAGATTAAAGACTGTTGATGGTTCTGCTTAGGTGCTTTTCTTGTATCTGAAAAACAATGCTCATATAGGAAACTAAGGTTTACCTCTACCATTAAAGCTGGTTATGGCCCAGGTTGGGTGTCTTTTACTATGAGAGCTATTTTGACTATTACTGCTTAGTTTTGTTGGCTTTGTGCCATTTATAAGCGAAGACAGCAAATTCATATTCTTGAAAATTCTGAAATTAAACTAAGAAGTTGTAATCAAGTGATTTGAATCATAGAGTAGGCGTTTTGATTCCACAAATTTACTTGGGGTAAATTAAAACTCAACCAAATTTAAATGTAATTTTTGGCGTAAGTTTTTTTAACTGGGCTTTGACCAAATTATCTCTCAAACACAATTTTGTAGAATTATTAAGTGATTAGTAGTTAACTATAGATCTCATTCTTGTTAGGCAAAAATTAAATAAGTAATATTTAAATCTTAAATGTCTTATCGTAAAAAATATTTCCTCCTAAATTCAATTCTGATGTTACGGAATAATATTTGTACATATTTACTGCCAGTTTTAATTATGGTTCATATAAGAAGTAACATAATTAATGTTTATATCTATTTTCCTTCCTTAAAATAAAACAGCAAACACGAAGTTTAAAATTCTACACGAAGAATTGTATCGCATAGAAGTACATGTGGATCTATTCTGGTCGAAAAAGAACAAACAGGTGTTAGAGATCAAGGAAAACGTCACGGAAACGCGAACAATAACAAACCATTGTGACATGTCATAGAAATATATATGTATTTTGTCTTTAAACAGGCTGCTGATAACAGTTATGTCTTTTTTATGATTTTTCAATAAAAAAAAGATATATTATTTTATTACTTATAGTTTTAAGGTCAGAATGAAAATGTATAATATATAATTACGGATCTGTTTTACATTAGATTTATTTTCCGACAGAGAAGAACGTATTTTATGAAATACGCTTTTTTATATCAACATAAAATCAAAATTTTCTTAAAAGGAGATCATATTTCAAATCATGGTACATAATGATAATTTTTAGCCAAAAAAAGTATAATTATATTTTCTATTATTTTCATACAATAGAAGGCAAAGTTTGAAAAATTTATATACCTTATTTATTATTCATTTCTTCTGACCATTTTATATCTTCTATGACTTTTTTCAAACCATTCCATTTTTATTCATTACTTGTTTGATTTGAGGGGACATGATGCATCTACTTCGTTGTTGACAATAATTATTTTAAAATTTGTAAGAAAAAGAAAAGTTATTTGTTCAGACTCTATTAATGATTTTTTTTTATTATTACTTCACTATTTTCTCAATATTTTAAAGATTTTTTGACAGATTTTTTTTTTAAATCTGATGCATCATGTCCCTAATTAAAATATTTCTTTACTTGTGTCATTTTGATGATGAAAGGGTCAAGGTCATTGTCATGTCATAACTATATATAGACAATATTTAAAATAAAAATAAGATTGAAAAATCCATTGTAGACCAGTCCCCTTTAATAATCATGTCACTTTGACAAGGAGAGTATTGGCATGAAGAATGACCTTGACCATCAAGAATTCTCTGTCTTTATTGGGAGATGCTGACATAAAATGATACTGTTCTGTTTTTATATGTGCTGTTATTTTCTTGATATTTGAATTTTTTGCAAGAAAATTTATATGAAAACAGAATAGAATTGTATAAATTGACATTGACTGAAGTTGACGTGATGATTCTATGTATTATATTGAAGCAAGACTTTGTCTGTTGCGAACATCATGACAAAATTTGCTTCAGTATAGTTGTTGTTGTTGTTGTGAAAACATGTTCCAGGTTCACGTTTCAGCAGCCTCATTTCCATCATAATCAAACTGCGGACACACAACATGATATTTTGTAGTGCAAATGTATTTTTAAATATCTTGTCAAGAAATGATCCAAAAGAAGTAAAAACAACCAAAATTATTACTTCAATACCTAATAATTAAGTTATATCAATCATTATTCAGGTTGAAATTTTGAAATCTATATATAATTATCTATTGTGATATTTGAAAAAAATTTAGCAGTACATTGCTATTTTTTTTTTAAAAATCAGTGTAACTGAGTAGTATGAGTTTTTAATTTGAAGATCTGTTTAGAAAAAAAGTTGTTAAAAGTATCTTGATTAATAAAGTTTGACCGATTTTTATAGTCCCACATATTGCTGATGAGCGTGGACCTGATGTTACCATGGAAACTGTTGAAATTGTTGTTGAGGAAACACAACCAGAATCGCAGAAACCATCGAAGGAGACAATCACTCCATTAGGTTGGACTATTTTTTTTCTGTCTGTGCGTCTTGCCCCAATGCTACTTATTTATCTAACAAGAATGCATTATGGGTAATAACAAAAACCACCAGAGCATGGGATTGTGGGAAGAAAAATTATGGCCACCATTTTTTATGTGCTGGTGTTTCTGCGATGTCACTGCCTGGTTGTAAGTAGATATTAACTGCTGTTAATTAAACATCTAATACATTATCATCTGGCAATCTTTAACGTATATTTTAATTTGTTTTAAACATGCTTATCTCTGCTATTTTGTGTTTGTGGCCAGTAATTTGCTACCATAGCTAAATTATATTCCAGACGATTTTCTCCATAGAGATAAATCAGTTCACTATATACCTCAGTTAATTGTTGTATCTTTATTTCAGAATACATTTTACCGATTATTTTTATTATATAATAATAATACCCATAATACACCTTATCAGCATTAGTTTTAAAAAAAGCTACATGTAGCTGCGGTAAAGATATACATTACACACATACTTTGTTTAAAGATTGCCAGAAATGTTTTGTTTTTTGTTTTTTTATGACATACACGCAAAATGCTATGTACCTTCTTGTTATTTATGTTCTTAGTTAAAGAAAATCACGTTTTTGTTTGAGAAGTTTAGCATGTAGAGTTACCTTTTCTTTTACTTTATTTTGTTTTTATGTAGCTACTGTTTGATAGAATACTTTTATGTTTCTCAGTTGTTGAACAAACAAAATGTTTGCTGTAAACATTTTCTACCCTGATATATAATATTCCACAAATCCATTGCAAAAAAAGAAGAAAAAAATATTATTTTCGTGGTTGAAATTTGCTTAAGTAAGGACACTGAATAGTTCTTTGTCTAAATTAGTTTTAATGCGCTTGACAGTCTGCTAGATAAATGCTTTAGTATTTAAATGCAGTGTAAATTGTAGAAAAATTTGTCTTGAAAACTGAGTGTTGTTCTTCTGAGGATAAAATTGCAACACTTTAAATGCTTACAAAGCTATAAGAAGCTGTATTTTAGCTTATAGCCCAGCTAAAAGGGATTTGTTTTCTATTTAGAAATTGAATGAAAATGTGAATAAATAAACTTGCCATTTTGAATTCAGATTAACAACAAAAAAATATCTGCAAAAAAAATTGATATAAGTTTAAGTAAACATTGGAGTTGAGGATTGAAATTTGGCATGTATGAAATGGGCTATAAGACTTACATTTGTAAAATTGCTTATAGAAGTATGCAAAAAATGGACATTCATATTGGTTGTTCAAAAGGAGCAATCTTTTAAAAATGCATTTTTGTTGCACTGTTGTATAATATTGATTGTTCAAAAGGAACAATTATTGATTGTTCAAAAGGAACAATCTATAAAAAAATGCTTTTTAGTTGCACTGTTGTATAAAATACAAAAAGCAATGGTCAAGCCATGTAATATACCCCTGACATTTTTCGAGTGGCAATAAGAAATAGGAAAAAAATACCAAATTAAAATATCAGGGTAGAATTTGTAATTTAATACAGGTGAGCAAAATTTGTTATCTTTAAAAAGGAATTTATGTTTATTGAAATCAGAATCGTGTGTTGTGTTTATTATAAACCCATAAGGACCAAATAAAATTTATAAAAAAAAAGAACAAAATTCTTAAAATTGTTTTTATTCCAGAGTATTTTCTAAATAGAGGAAAAAGAATATACATTTCAAATATAAATGTCCATTTGCATGAAAACGGTTTAATATCCCTCTTGGAAAACTTTGACTCTGATGTAAGCTCATTTTTGGTGAAAACGCTTCTTGTTTTAGTGCCTTCCTCTAGTTTTTAACTGTTATGAACTACCACTTTTTGTTTAGCGATGTTAACGAACATTAACTTTTTACCTGTACTTAAAACCATGTTGTTATTTGTTGTCATTTGTCATATTTTTACTAAACTTATCTTTTCCCCATTTTAGAAAAATTAGTCCAGTTCGATATCTGTTTTTACAAAAAGTGGTTCTTTAACAGTAGAAAAACAGTTTTTTCCTACATGCTCACCTGTCAGCGCATGTTTATTATTTTTAGTTGTGTTACTATATTTAGTTTCTTGTAACTATATTTAGTTTTTGTTACTATATTTAGTTCTTGTTACTATATTTAGTTTCTTGTTACTATTATTATCTTTAGATAACCGTATGCTCTTAGTCTTATATAAAATGTTATGTACAGGAAATAGCTGAATTTCAGATAAAATTACATCGTGTAAATTTTGTAAATATGAAATTATTGATAAGCAAAGATTACTATGCATATTGAGCACTGGACATTGAAAATGTTTAATATGTAACAACAGTTGTTTTTTGTGAGTCTATAGCTTGATAATTTTATCCCAAATTCAGCAACTGTATGTACGTTCTAGTTTGACTAACTTCCTATTGTATTGCAGATTATAGCATGATTTTTAAGTTGTAATACATTCAAGACTTTGACAGGAATCAAAATTTCATGAAAACAACTGCTCAAAATTATTAAAAAAATTTTGGACAAAATAACAAAAATCAAATAAAATATTTTGAAACAGAAGCTGTTGTAATTTTATTATCATTTAAGCACATACTTCAATATATTGTTTTACCATAAAGACATTTAAACCATTCTCTGTCAAACTTGAATGAATACAAAAATGACTTTCAAAAATATATTATGCTTTTCCAACATTAATCTGTATTTAATTTATTTTGTTAAAATGTCATTTTGCTCAAAATGTTTTGTATCAAGAGGTGTTGCATTGAGTTTTTTTTTATCTAGTTCAGTATATTTAAAATTGCATATTTTTTATCCTAAGTTATCCTTCTTTGTATATGGTTACCAGAATTGTCCTAAAAACAGTTAACATTAATTTTGGTTTTTCAAATTTTGTGTCTCTTTTTTTTTCTTTTTTTTGCCAATTCATGCAGATGACATATAGATTTTCTCCAAATAATATATTAAGAATGTAGATTATATGTTGGGATTAAGCATAATGTAAAAATAACTTTTGAATATGAGTAATTTTGAGTTAAAGCCCCTGTTTGTGTACCTGTGATAGCATGCAGCTGCGATGTCTCCTGTAAATTTGATTTGATGATTGTGTTCACATATATGTAAGTAGAAACTTGTTACAATGCATATAACACAGTTCAAGCAACTGCTCATATGGAGTACACAGTTATGACTACTTAATAAAGTGTACACTTTAATGACTACATATAAGGACTGAACAATTCTGACTGAATATAAAGAGTACACAATTATGACTAATTGTATAGAGTACACAATTATAATTAATATAAAGAATACACAATTATGACTAAACATAAAGAGTACACAATAATGACAATACACAAAGAGTACATAATGATGACTATACATAAAGAGTACACACTGATGACTACATTTAGAATTCACAATTATGACCACACTTAAGACGAAAACAACTTGAGCCCATTCTATTATTAGCCCACCCTAGGGGTTACTAAGTTTTATAACACAATAAATCATGCCCCTGGATTCAACATTTATCCCATCATTACCTGGCTTATAAGAAAATACATAAGTACTAGCATGCAATCTAATAACAGTTTAGGTAATAAAAACTTAATGAACAAATATAGACTGACACAAGTTTACATGCTAGTTCAGTGATCTCTTGTGAAAAAATTCCGATTGTCAAACCAAGTCTCAAATTTTCACCTATATACTCTTTGTATTATTTCCATTTGTGGGATCTTCATTTGTTCTTAATTTTTGCACATGCTGATGAAAAAATTTAGTATATCAAATACACTAGAAGTGGGGAAATGTTCCTTACAAATTTGTGAAAGAAAACATTCCTATTGAATTATGCAATGATTTTACATGATTTTATTATTGTGACAAAAACAAAGCAGTCAGACAAACTTTATAAAACATTTAAGAATAAAAACACAACAACAAGAAAAGCATGGTCAATGTTTGCATGGAATCAGCATGTTTTTATTGTGCTCCAGAGGGATACTCCTTTATAATGATTGAACAATCATTATATTATTGTAATAAAACTGCCAAGATATATGTATAATTACATACTTTATCTAAAGTGGCAGAATAAAAGGGGAAAACATCCCTCTTTCAATTGCACCATTTTGATTGGTGAAGACATCAATAGCTTATCAAGAGTTCAAGGTTGTGAAATAACGGAAAGAGGAAAAACTAAGAATGGTATTTTCTTTGGATAAGTTCAGTAACTAGTTTATGATTTGAAAGCAATTTAAATTCCAAGTGCTTAATCTCAGATAATCAGGTAGTCAAATAAGGAACACCTAATCATTTATTAGCCTTAGAATTTCCTCTTTCCTTAGAATGTCCTCATTCTGTAATTTTGTAACCTTGAACCAAGAAAATAGTCTAACATACCAGGGTGTTAATTGGAAACAATACGGACAGCAATAAATCATATACCTTATAACATATTAGGCAAAGACTGAAAAATCATACATGTATACCTTATAAATGGTATTAGGCAAAGATTGAAGAATCATACACCTTATAATAGTATTAGGCAAAGATTGAAGAATCATACACCTTATAATAGTATTAGGCAAAGATTGAAGAATCATACACCTTATAACAGTATTAGGCAAAGATTGAAGAATCATACACCTTATAATAGTATTAGGCAAAGATTGAAGAATCATACACCTTATAACAGTATTAGGTAAAGATTGAAGAATCATACACCTTATAATAATATTAGGCAAAGATTGAAGAATCAATTACCTGATAATGGTATTAGGCAAAGGCTTTATAACTGTATTAGGCAAAGACTAAAGAATCATATACCCTATAACATAACCACATACATACAGTACAGCTTTGATTATATAACAATACCTTTGAATTTTATACAACTGCATCAACCATGAGTAATCAAAGTCAACAGAAACATGAATATATATAAGATATTGGTAGCAAGAAGCCATAGTGGACTAAAAGCTTATAAGTGAAACATACTTTAGTAAAAATCAATATAGTAAAATTAATATAAAGAAATACAAACAAAAACTACTTAGAACCATCCACACACCTATCACTGAACATGTGTTAAAAAAAACATGCACATTATTTCAAATATGCTTTTAAAGTATATAGACCCATGTCTTTAACAAAATAAAACTATTGAAAATATATTTTTATAATCACTTGAGCACAGAACAAGACAAAAGGTAAGACAATGATTTATGTTTTTTGGCGGATTAACAGAAACAGAATCCCAGAATAATTGAAAATAATGTTTGCTAGTAAGATTTTTAAGTAATTCCTGGTTTTTTCTTATATCCAAATAAATAAAGTGTAAGTAATTAAAAGAATTTAACATTACTTTTTTCCAACTTCTTAATCTTCTTGTTTTTTATCTACAGTACCGGCAGATGAGGAGGAAGTTACCGTACAAGAAGCACCAGAAGAAACTGTGACCTTGGAGGGTCAAGATATTTCACCTGAGAAGGTGACCCCAGAAACGTCTGAGGTCATCACTTTAGAAACGACAATTGAGGAGACCAAGAAGGTTGAAAAGGAGGAGATAACTTTCGAGTTTGTGACACCCGAGAAGACAGAAATATCTTCAACGGAAGTCACCTTAGATGAGACACCTCTTCCAGATGAGGACAAAGTTGCTCCGACGGCAACAGCTGCTGAAGTCTCCATGGCAACGACCGTGGAGATGGAAGAGGTCATACCTAAAGAAGTGAGCCCTGTACAGGTCACTTCAGCAGAAACAGACGTAACGCTGTTACTGCCCGAGGAGCAACTTCCAGAACAGAGGGAGGCTCCAGAAGAGGAGGTATGGACAAAATGAGATTTTTTTTCTCTATTCTTCTTACCCAATAATCATTCATAAACACAAAGAAGTCTGATCATTTCATTATTGTCTAGTTTAACTCCTCTTATTCATTAAATTATACATAGACACCATTTTTCTATTTCAACAAAGAAAAATTGGCTTGGCAAATAAGTCAAAATTACCTATATCAATTCCTTTCAAAGAATTATTGTTTGAGTAATGATTTTGGTTTTGAGAACACAATGTACATTGAATTGTTCCTTTAGGTATAATATTGGTTCAGTTTGTGTTTTTACAATATATTCATGAATGCTGGGACATAAGTCAGCTTAAATTTTTCAGCACTAGTATTAGCTTGCTAGTCACAATACAAATTTAACTGTATAAATGTGATCTCAGTACTTCTCTCTCTTCATCTTCTTCTCTAACCCCTGTAAGAAAAAAGATTTGTTATGAAGAATCTGTTGTCTCTTTTTATAGAAAGTTCCAGAGGAAGTCATCTCAGAAGAGAAGGCCCCTGTTGAAAGCAAGGAAGAGGTCACCCTAGTCCCTACAGGTGAAGCCCCAAGATTCATAACAGAGTTATCTAGAACTGTAGTAAAACAAGGAAAACCAACACACCTTACTTGTGTTGTTATAGGCAACCCCACACCCACAATACGTTGGATTATCGATGGTGAATACATTCCTGAAGATTCTACAACATATATAACCGAGTACCATAAAGATGGTACCTGTACACTTTTAATCAAAGAAACTTTCCAAGAAGACGAGGGCGAATATACCATAGAGGCATCGAACGATTTCGGAGTTATACGTTCTACAGTTGAACTTATTGTAGAAGGTAAGTTTTTGACCAAATATTTGTATGTTGTAAGTTTGTCTGATAGAATTGTTTTTAATAATATCAAAATTTCCTTTAAATTTTTCCATCTGGTTGAAAGCAAAAAAAAGGGGGAATTTCCTTTTTAAAAACCCCAATTTAAAAGCGGGGAAAAAATGGGAGCGTCTCCTTACAAAGGGAAGTTGGTTTGTTTTTTTAAAAAGGGTTAATAAGTTTAAATTTTCATTTTTAAAAAATTTTTTAAGTTTTTTAAAATAAAAAAATTTACATTTTCTGATAAAATAAAAAGGGCCCCTTAGTGTGATTATTTTAACAACAAGATCTATACTGAAACTGTTATGAAGATAAATTTAGAAGTGTTTGTACATTTGCTATTTGTGGAATTATTTATTATAATAATGGAAATCAATATGACATTATATACAATTTGAGTAATATTTTATTATCCTATTGGGGTTATGGCAGTAGTCTTCTTCTGTCAGTCTATCCTTCTGGCCCACATTTTTATTCCGTGTGTAACTCTAAAAGTATTTGAGATAATCAGGTTGAAACTTAATTGGCAGATAAATCTCATAGTATAACCCCTGTCTGAGGGTGTGTGTGTTCAAAAACCTTGTCCTGCCCATAACTCTGTCATACATTAAGGGATTTTGAAACATTTTGGTCTAAATATTAAGCATGATGAGATTATATGTAATGCTCAAGGCCAAGACTTCGAGGTCAAGGTAAAGGTTCAGCAGTTAGAAAATCTTGTTACAGCACATAACATGTCCATCCCAAAATTTTTAAAAAACTTTTTTACAAAAGTTTAACTAAAGAGACAGGGGGTGTTTATGTGAAATACCTTTGCCCCTTACCCCAAAGGTAAAGGGTCACACTTTAAATCTGTATGCATAAAAAAATTTTTAAGTTAGCTGACACAAATTTTTAAAATGATAAGACGGGTGTGTCATGCGCAAAAACAAAGAAAAAAGTCTCCCTACACCAGTAGAAAAATTTAAAAAGGTTCTCTTTATGCCCTTCCCTTGTGTTAATTCCCAACATAAAAAAAAACCCAAAAAAACAAAAAAAATTTACGTCCTGTTTAAACATTTTTTTATTTTTTGGTACCTTTAAAGCGGGGGCTCAAATGTCTTTCAAACTTTTTTCCCTTGTTTGAAGAAATTTTACTCTCAACAATAGCCATGAAACTGTGCTTTCCTTTAAATCTTTTTTTGGGAAATTTTTTAAAAAAATTTTTTAGAAATAATTTTTTTTTTTTTCATGTACAGTAATTTTTTTCCCCCAAAATGAATCAAAATTAAGGACAATCAGTAAAATTTAAACTGGGGTTCATATTAAAAATTGGGAAATCCTTTTTGTAACGGGTAAATGTCAGATTGATTTTAAGGTTTTTATTTAAATTTGATTTATAAAAAACGGGTAAAAAAAGGGTTTATAGCATGAAACTCTATCCACAATTGGGAAACTATTTTTTTTTCATGAAATTTACCACCTTTCCAAAGACTTTTACCATTAATTTTAACCAAAGTAAAATTTTTCCTTTTGGGCTTTGGTTTGTTTGATTTTTTAGGGTAAATAAAGTATTTTTTAAAATAAAATTTGTAAGAATTTCTCTACAGTGCAGAAATGAAAATTTTATAGGATAAGTTTGATTAAAAATAGCTTGTCAAGATATAATACCAGTGGTGTTGGATAATTTTTCTGTTACACCTTTACATGTATTATCATTCCAAGCATTTTATTACACCAAATGTATTTACCCTCTCAAAATTTAAAAGCACCAGTGACAGAAACTTCTGAGATGGAGATTCCAGTAACTGAAGAGCCTGTACATTACCCTGATGAAAAGGCTAAACCAATAGAAGAAATTCCTGTGGTTAAACCACATTCCCTTCCTATATCACTTGATCAAATTGATGAAGTTAGTGTCTGTAGTGTTAGTCCATCTGTAGAATCAGTGGACTTTGAAACAACCGAGTCACTCCCAGTTGCTACTGAAAAGACTGTTATTTCACAAATTTCTGATAAAGCAATTGAAGTTGATGAAATTGTATCTGAAACAAGAAAAGAAGATTTAAAACCAATGCCAGAAGTTCAAATGAAACCTGATAAAACTGTATCAATGGAATCAGCAGAAATTGAAGAGATTGATATTCATGAAGATAAATTACTATTACAGGAAGAGGAAAAAACAGAATTAAAAGAAAGAATAATACCTATTCTTGAAAAGGTTTCTAGCAAAGATCAGGAGTATTTTATTGAATATCCTGGTGAAATCGAGATTCATTCAGTACAGGAGACCTCTGTATCAGAAACTGAAGTTGAAACATTTGTTTTACCCACAGAAAGTGTTGTCTGAACTACCCGTTTTTAAAAGGAAAAAACACCAAAAACCCACAGAAAGAAATTGAAGAAAAAGGAAACACCAAAAAAATTACAGAAGTTGAGGTTTAAGTCAAACCAAACCCCGATGTTGGGAGAAATTTTTTTACGAAATTTATGAAAAAAAACCAACACCACATTGTGAAAAAGATTGAAAACCCACCCGGGTTTAAAATTAAGAGGAAAAAGCTCCAACAAAAAGTTGAAATTAAGGTAATTTCCAAAAAACCCGAGATTTAAGGAAAAATTTTAACATTGAGGAAGAGAAACGAAAAGCCCTTTCCTATTTTTTGAAAAAAGAAATGAAACCCCACTGTTAAATTTAAAAAAAGAAGCTCCAAAACCTAAGAATTTTAAATTTAATTTAAAAAAAACACCTGAAGTTGAAGAAACTGTAACAATTGAGGAAGAAAAACCAATGCCCACTTCTGTTAAAATAGAAATGAAACCCACTGTTACAGTTGAAGAAGAAGCTCCAAAACTCACAGAAGTTGAATTTGAAGTGAAACCAACACCTGAAGTTGAAGAAACTGAAACAATTGAGGAAGAAAAACCAATGCTCGCTACTGTTGATATAGAAATGAAACCCACTGTTGAATTTGAAGAAGAAGCTCCAAAACCTACAGAAGTTGAAATTGAAGTGAAACCAACACCTGAGGTTGAAGAAACTGTAACAATTGAGGAGGAGAAACTAACACCTACTATTGTTGATATAGAAATTAAACCCACTGTTACAGTTGAAGAAGAAGCTCCAAAACCAACAGAAGTTGAAATTGAAGTGAAACCAACACTTGAAGTTGAAGAAACTGTAACAATTGAGGAAGAGAAACCAATGCCCACTTCTGTTGAAATAGAAATGAAACCCACTGTTGAAATTGAAGAAGAAGCTCCAAAACCTACAGAAGTTGAAATTGAAGTGAAACCAACACTTGAAGTTGAAGAAACTGTAACAATTGAGGAAGAGAAACCAATGCCCACTTCTGTTGAAATAGAAATGAAACCCACTGTTGAAATTGAAGAAGAAGCTCCAAAACCTACAGAAGTTGAAATTGAAGTGAAACCAACACCTGAAGTTGAAGAAACTGTAACAATTGAGGAAGAGAAATCAACGCCTACTATTGTTGAAATAGAAATGAAACCAACTGTTGAAGTTGAAGAAGAAGCTCCAAAACCTACAGAAGTTGAAATTGAAGTGAAACCAACACTTGAGGTTGAAGAAACTGTAACAATTGAGGAAGAAAAACCAATGCCCAGTTCTGTTGAAATAGAAATGAAACCCACTGTTGAAGTTGAAGAAGAAGCTCCAAAACCTACAGAAGTTGAAATTGAAGTGAAACCAACACCTGAAGTTGAAGAAACTGTAACAATTGAGGAAGAGAAATCAACGCCTACTATTGTTGAAATAGAAATGAAACCTACTGTTGAAGTTGAAGAAGAAGCTCCAAAACCTACAGAAGTTGAAATTGAAGTGAAACCAACACCTGAAGTTGAAGAAACTGTAACAATTGAGGAAGAGAAACCAACACCTACTATTGTTGAAATAGAAATGAAACCTACTGTTGAAGTTGAAGAAGAAGCTCCAAAACCCACAGAAGTTGAAATTGAAGTGAAACCAACACCTGAGGTTGAAGAAACTGTAACAATTGAGGAAGAGAAATCAACGCCTACTATTGTTGAAATAGAAATGAAACCAACTGTTGAAGTTGAAGAAGAAGCTCCAAAACCAACAGAACTTGAAATTGAAGTGAAACCAACACCAGAAGTTGAACAAACTGTAACAATTGAGGAGGAGAAACAAACACCTACTATTGTTGAAATAGAAATGAAACCCACTGATACAGTTGAAGTAGAAGCTCCAAAACTCACAGAAGTTGAAATTGAAGTGAAACCAACACCTGAAGTTGAAGAAACTGTAACAATTGAGGAAGAAAAACCAATGCCCACTTCTGTTGAAATAGAAATGAAACCCACTGTTGAAGTTGAAGAAGAAGCTCCAAAACCTACAGAAGTTGAAATTGAAGTGAAACCAACACCTGAAGTTGAAGAAACTGTAACAATTGAGGAAGAGAAATCAACGCCTACTATTGTTGAAATAGAAATGAAACCAACTGTTGAAGTTGAAGAAGAAGCTCCAAAACCTACAGAAGTTGAAATTGAAGTGAAACCAACACCTGAAGTTGAACAAACTGTAACAATTGAGGAAGAAAAACCAATGCCCACTTCTGTTGAAATAGAAATGAAACCCACTGTTGAAGTTGAAGAAGAAGCTCCAAAACCTACAGAAGTTGAAATTGAAGTGAAACCAACACCTGAAGTTGAAGAAACTGTAACAATTGAGGAAGAGAAATCAACGCCTACTATTGTTGAAATAGAAATGAAACCAACTGTTGAAGTTGAAGAAGAAGCTCCAAAACCTACAGAAGTTGAAATTGAAGTGAAACCAACACCTGAAGTTGAACAAACTGTAACAATTGAGGAGGAGAAACCAACACCTACTATTGTTGAAATAGAAATGAAACCCACTGATACAGTTGAAGTAGAAGCTCCAAAACTCACAGAAGTTGAAATTGAAGTGAAACCAACACCTGAAGTTGAAGAAACTGTAACAATTGAGGAAGAGAAACCAATGCCAACTTCTGTTGATATAGAAATGAAACCCACTGTTGAAGTTGAAGAAGAAGCTCCAAAACCTACAGAAGTTGAAATTGAAGTGAAACCAACACCTGAAGTTGAAAAAACTGTAACAATTGAGGAAGAGAAACCAACGCCTACTATTGTTGAAATAGAAATGAAACCTACTGTTGAAGTTGAAGAAGAAGCTCCAAAACCTACAGAAGTTGAAATTGAAGTGAAACCAACACCTGAAGTTGAAGAAACTGTAACAATTGAGGAAGAAAAACCAATGCCCACTTCTGTTGAAATAGAAATGAAACCCGCTGTTGAAGTTGAAGAAGAAGCTCCAAAACCTACAGAAGTTGAAATTGAAGTGAAAACAACACCTGAAGTTGAAAAAACTGTAACAATTGAGGAAGAGAAACCAACACCTACTGATGTTGAAATAGAAATGAAACCTACTCTTGAAAGTGAAGAAGAAGCTCCAAAACCTACAGAGGTTGAAATTGAAGTGAAACCAACACCTGAGGTTGAAGAAACTGTATTAATTGAGGAGGAGAAACCAACACCTACTATTGTTGAAATAGAAATGAAACCCACCGTAACAGTTGAAGAAGAAGCTCCAAAACCAACAGAAGTTGAAATTGAAGTGAAACCAACACTTGAAGTTGAAGAAACTGTAACAATTGAGGAAGAGAAACCAATGCCTACTACTGTTGAAATAGAAATGAAACCCACTGTTGAAGTTGAAGAAGAAGCTCCAAAACCTACAGAAGTTGAAATTGAAGTGAAACCAACACCTGAAGTTGAAGAATCTGTAACAATTGAGAAAGAGAAACCAATGTCTACTACTGTTGAAATAGAAATGAAACCTACTGTTGAAGTTGAAGAAGAAGCTCCAAAACCAACAGAAGTTGAAATTGAAGTGAAACCAACACTTGAAGTTGAAGAAACTGTAACAATTGAGGAAGAAAAACCAATGCCCACTTCTGTTGAAATAGAAATGAAACCCACTGTTGAAATTGAAGAAGAAGCTCCAAAACCTACAGAAGTTGAAATTGAAGTGAAAACAACACCTGAAGTTGAAGAAACTGTAACAATTGAGGAAGAGAAATCAATGCCTACTATTGTTGAAATAGAAATGAAACCTACTGTTGAAGTTGAAGAAGAAGCTCCAAAACCTACAGAAGTGGAAATTGAAGTAAAACCAACACCTGAAGTTGAACAAACTGTAACAATTGAGGAGGAGAAACCAACACCTACTATTGTTGAAATAGAAATGAAACCCACTGTTACAGTTGAAGAAGACGCTCCAAAACCCACAGAAGTTGAAATTGAAGTGAAACCAACACCTGAAGTTGAAGAAACTGTAACAATTGAAAAAGAGAAACCAATGCCAACTACTGTTGAAATAGAAATGAAACCCACTGTTGAAATTGAAGAAGAAGCTCCAAAACCTACAGAAGTTGAAATTGAAGTGAAAACAACACCTGAAGTTGAAGAAACTGTAACAATTGAGGAAGAGAAATCAACGCCTACTATTGTTGAAATAGAAATGAAACCTACTGTTACAGTTGAAGAAGAAGCTCCAAAACTCACAGAAGTTGAAATTGAAGTGAAACCAACACCTGAAGTTGAAGAAACTGTAACAATTGAGGAAGAGAAACCAATGCCAACTACTGTTGAAATAGAAATGAAACCCACTGTTGAAATTGAAGAAGAAGCTCCAAAACCTACAGAAGTTGAAATTGAAGTGAAAACAACACCTGAAGTTGAAGAAACTGTAACAATTGAGGAAGAGAAACCAACGCCTACTATTGTTGAAATAGAAATGAAACCTACTGTTGAAGTTGAAGAAGAAGCTCCAAAACCTACAGAAGTTGAAATTGAAGTGAAACCAACACCTGAAGTTGAAGAAACTGTAACAATTGAGGAAGAGAAACCAACACCTACTATTGTTGAAATAGAAATGAAACCCACTGTTACAGTTGAAGAAGAAGCTCCAAAACCCACAGAAGTTGAAATTGAAGTGAAACCAACACCTGAGGTTGAAGAAACTGTAACAATTGAGGAGAAGAAACCAACACCTACTATTGTTGAAATAGAAATGAAACCCACTGTTACAGTTGAAGAAGAAGCTCCAAAACTCACAGAAGTTGAAATTGAAGTGAAACCAACACCTGAAGTTGAAGAAACTGTAACAATTGAGGAAGAGAAACCAATGCCAACTACTGTTGATATAGAAATTAAACCCACTGTTGAAGTTGAAGAAGAAGCTCCAAAACTTACAGAAGTTGAAATTGAAGTGAAACCAACACCTGAATTGGAAGAAACTGTAACAATTGAGGAAGAGAAACCAACGCCAACTATTGTTGAAATAGAAATGAAACCTACTGTTGAAGTTGAAGAAGAAGCTCCAAAACCTACAGAAGTTGAAATTGAAGTGAAACCAACACCTGAAGTTGAAGAATCTGTAACAATTGAGGAAGAGAAACCAATGCCCACTACTGTTGATATAGAAATGAAACCAACTGTTGAAGTTGAAGAAGAAGCTCCAAAACCTACAGAAGTTGAAATTGAAATGAAGCCAACACCTGAAGTTGAAGAAACTGTAACAATTGAGGAAGAGAAACCAACGCCTACTATTGTTGAAATAGAAATTAAACCTACTGTTGAAGTTGAAGAAGAAGCTCCAAAACCCACAGAAGTTGAAATTGAAGTGAAACCAACACTTGAGGTTGAAGAAACTTTAACAATTGAGGAGGAGAAACCAACACCTACTATTGTTGAAATAGAAATGAAACCTTCTGTTGAAGTTAAAGAAGAAGCTCCAAAACCTACAGAAGTTGAAATTGAAGTGAAACCAACACCTGAAGTTGAAAAAACTGTAACAATTGAGGAAGAGAAACCAATACCCACTACTGTTGGTATAGAAATGAAACCAACCGTTGAAATTGAAGAAGAAGCTCCAAAACCTACAGAAGTTGAAATTGAAGTGAAACCAACACTTGAAGTTGAAGAAACTGTAACAATTGAGGAAGGGAAACCAACACCTACTATTGTTGAAATAGAAATGAAACCCACTGTAACAGTTGAAGAAGAAGCTCCAAAACCTACAGAAGTTGAAATTGAAGTCAAACCAACACCTGAAGTTGAAGAAATGGTAAAACTTGTTGAAGAGAAATCATCAGAAGAAATCCAAGAAATGTTGATACAGTCAGAAACTGAAATTGCTTTATCAGAGAGAAAAGATGAAATAACAGTTTCCAAAGATATTGATTATGAAAAAGTAAAAGGAAAAGATGATGATGTCATTGTAGACATGTTAAAATCACAGGAAGCTTCTTTGGTTAGTCCTGAAATAATGGAAACACTAGTGACAGAGACAGGTACTGGACATGTTAGAACAGCTGCTATGTTTATTAATGATCTTGTTAGCCTGGCTCTATACTTAATATTTCTTTTGCAATCAGACCACTGTTTCACTAAAGCCACCAAAATATGACTTGAACCTTGTATGTAAGACTTAATGCATCACAAATTAGGTTGTTTTACAAGGAAAGTTAAATGCATTATTGTTTGGGATAAAAATAAATATTGAAAATATTAAAATATCCTTTAAAAGCATATGGGTTAAAAAGTTGTAAATTAGAAAATCCACATGTTTTTTTCTGTGTTTCTATAGGTATAGGTTTTTTCTCTCTGTTTTAAGGAAAACTTTTCTATTTGAAGTAACTTCTGTCATCTCTTTCTGGTTTGAAAAATGCTAGTTGTTTGCTTTTCATATAAAAATGTAATTTTTTAAAAACTTTATGAAACAAAGGTCTGAAACTTTTTGAGGTTTAAGGGGCATTGTTCTTGCTAACCAAAGTTTTAAGTTAGAAAACTGAATTTTGAAACAAACTTACACTCATAATTTGGCCTCTTTTGCTCACTATTGAAAACATTACCAGTGGCAAAGTATTTCTATTTCTGTAAACATTTTGTTCATCTCAGTTGTGTAGACTTACAAAAAAGAATGATCTTTTCTGTATCAGATGTGTTTGTGTGAAAAGCCATTGCTTTGCTAGATAGGGGTTGATTTGCTATAAACTAGTTTTGGGATTGATTTGAACATATTTTAGACAATAAGCAGTAAGAGTGTAACGTTGCAGTTTCTTGATATACTATTACACCACTAGTTTTGATCTTCTGCATTCTCTCATAAACATTCTCTTCCTTAAAAACAATGTTACAGAAAAAGTAAGTAATAGAAATAATAATTTTATTCGCCCTTATTTTCCAAGTTGTCAAATATAAGTTTATATTGCATTGATTATAGGTTTCATAACATTACTAAATATCGTAATATTTTTTTTAGATTTATTTACAACATCTACATATTTAGAAATGCTACTGTTAAGTTAAATAATCAAAATGAGATGATATTTTACATAAAGCGTATTAGGAAATTTTGCTTTTATAGATATTTAAAGATAAGTCAAAAGGTGTAAAAAAAAGACATCTTGAATTTGTTTACTGCTGTTACCTAGATTTCATAGATTTGCTTCTTTGTTGTTTTGTCTCTTTCTTTAATTTCACTGCCCTCAAACTTCCTTATCTCAATTTGGATTTGAATTATTTTTTGTGAGTTAAAATTTATTTCACGAAAACAAAAAAAATAGATACACTTGTCAGGCAATATTAGAGTAAAACATAAGAAAAAGTGAGAGAAAAAAATCGTAGTGATTACCAAGCAAGTTAATTATAATGCATCATTTATGTAGCATCAGAGTTTTGAAAACATACCCTGTATAACTCTTTATTACAATTGATTTAATGTAATTTGTTAAGCAAACAGTTTAAATCAGTTTACTGCCAATTTTTTTTTTCAAGACAATTTTTAATGACAATTTACATTCAAACGTTTTGTTAAGTCCTTACCTACATTATGTAACAAGTCAGAAACTGTGAATTAAAATGAGGGATTATTAGCTAGGGGTTTGTAATTGTGTACTAGGGTTTATTTATTGTGAACTAGGGTTTTATAATTGTGAACTAGGTATTATGATATTATGAACTATAGACTGATTTGATTTTGTGAATGGTGGGTCTGATATTGTAAACTAGGGGTTTTCATTTTGTGAACAAGTCATTTAGTCAATTGATACTGGGAACAAGTCAATTGATAATTTGATACTGGGAACAAGTCATTTGATACTGGGAACAAGTCATTTGATATTGGGAACAAGTCATTTGATATTGGGAACAAGTCATTTGGTACTGGGAACAAGTCATTTGATATTGGGAACAAGTCATTTGATACTGGGAACAAGTCACTGGGAACAAGTCATTTGGTACTGGGAACAAGTCATTTGATATTGGGAACAAGTCATTTGATATTGGGAACAAGTCATTTGGTACTGGGAACAAGTCATTTGATATTGGGAACAAGTCATTTGATACTGGGAACAAGTCACTGGGAACAAGACATTTGGTACTGGGAACAAGTCATTTGATATTGGGAACAAGTCATTTGATACTGGGAACAAGTCGTTTGATACTGGGAACAAGTCATTTGATATTGGGAACAAGTCATTTGATATTGGGAACAAGTCATTTGATACTGGGAACAAGTCATGTGATACTGGGAACAAGTCATGTGGTACTGGGAACAAGTCATTTGATATTGGGAACAAGTCATGTGGTACTGGGAACAAGTCGTTTGATACTGGGAACAAGTCATTTGGTACTGGGAACAAGTCATTTGATACTGGGAACAAGTCATTTGATACTGGGAACAAGTCATTTGGTACTGGGAACAAGTCATTTGGTACTGGGAACAAGTCACTGGGAACAAGTCATTTGGTACTGGGAACAAGTCATTTGGTACTGGGAACAAGTCATTTGGTACTGGGAACAAGTCATTTGCTAGTATGGACCAAAGGCATTATATTAGAGCCAGGCAACATGAATTCTCTTGCAGGAAGCTTTATCGTCTGGTGATACTTTGCGTCGTTATTATATATTTTTTGTTGGTTTTTCTAGCAGATGGAATGGCCTACACCCTGGAATGCGCTATTGCTAAACAGCTTTGAGAGCGGATAAATAGTTGCATTATAATAATTTATTGATTCTAGAAAAACAAATATCAGATGCCAGTACTATTATTGCATCATAGGTTGTACAATATGATTATATATAGATAGTGAAGAACGTACCTTATATGTAACAATATTGCAGTGTTTATTGTAAAATTAAATAATAAAATAATTAGTTATCATTTGGCATCTGATTTAAAGATATAAACAAGTGTATAAAAGGTGTCGTGTTCTGTAATTAGGCATATATTCGTAGTGAACAAGATATGCAATCAGAAAAGTATTATTTCCATATTAGGTACTAAGTAACCGTGATTGTTCATATCAGAAGTATAATATATTGCATAATGAATATTCATAGACATTATTGTGAAATGTTATATTAGAACATTAGTTACTTGAAATAGATTGATTGACAATAATCAGTCAAAATTAAGGTGAAGGTTAAAAACTAGATGAAATAAATATTTTCTAAATTAAACTGGTAAATTAAATAATTTATGTTCTTAAAAATTATTGATATTTGGCAAATTTTTATTAACTTAGGTCAAAAAAATGTTTTTACAATTATTTATTTAATATTTATGAAACTACAATTTCAATATTTAATGAATTAAGACTAATAAAATGCTTAAGGAGTTAAATCAGCATCAGGAGGCTGTTGTGTGAAAAGCTTTTTTGAATTGTTGAATTGTCACCATAATTATGTCCAATAACGTCATGATTAAACATTTCTTGTTTGTGTACTGATTTCTCTGAATGTTTTTTTTTGTTTTTTTTTCACTTTTGTGTGTCCCCCTCCCTCTCTATGTATGTTTGTAATCTTTAATTGTTTTATTTTCAATTCTAACAGAAGTTTCCTTTTAGTTTTATTTTATTATTATTATTGTGACAGCAGTTTTAATTAATAGTGGTACAAAAGTTAAAGAAAAGTTAAAATTAGTTCTAGTCTTTTAGACCTTACTTTCATGTTTAAAAGGGTTAATTGTTTACATCTTTGAAATTTTGTGATTAAATGAAGTGCCTGTTGCAGAAGAAAATGCTATTTTCTTAGCTTGATATAGCTTTCTTGTATGTTCAATACATTATTCTACAGAAATACTTTAATCTTTTGTACCTCTATATTAACTTTTATATTTATTTATTATTTACTTGCTTACAGCGAATGTGTAAACAATGGACGTGTTTCAGTGTTATGTGTTGTTTTGTCTTGTATAAGAAATGTGTGTAGCAAAAGACCTTGTTTGTAAATTTGAAAGAACTGACTAAAGTCTGGAGGAAAATATAAACTCTGATAATTTCTAGTATCATTGTAGATTTTAATTAACAACTTATAAAAGATAATTGACTTTGATTTCATTAAATAAGTCTGGAAATTTTGTGAGTACTAAGTAAACAGGGTCTATAAAAATTACTTTATTTATTTATAGCATTAAGCAGCATTTCAAATAACTTTGGCAGAACTTGGCTGTTATTGTAGAAACTACTAAAATATACAATTAACATAATTTAACATGGAATAACATCAGTTTGTAGCATCTTTTAAGTTTATACAGTTAAATAAATAAAGTTACATCTAAAACTTGTGTAAAAAAAGTAGTAATTATTTAATGTGATTTACTATTTTAAGTAGACAATTTTCATTTTAATAGATTTAGTCATATTTTTTTTTGTAATTTTTATGTGTTTAAATGTTTGTCCACTGTTTTTTGTTTAAAATAGATTTATGTGATACATATTCTATGATTTAAAAATTGTTTGCATGTATTTCAACATGTAAAATAATCATATCTTAAATTCAAAGTGGCACTTTGTCTTTTTGAATCCAACAGATGACAGTTACTTTGAGTGAATTCTTAATACATATAAAAGAATTATTTGTTTTCCTGCAAAACAAAGCAAAACAATTATTCATTTTATGATCAGAACACATTGGATTGACCTTTTTAGAAACAAAAGTTACAGTAAAATTATATATCTTTTATTTTGATCATTTCTATTTGGGGGGAAAAACCGAAAAATATATATGAAAAATATTCTTTAACAAAGAGAAAGTGCAATGAATGAATATAAAATTGATTATTTTTGTGCTTGTTTAATATTATATTTGTACCAATATACCATATGTCCCACTGTCTTTTTTATTTTGGGGATGCAGTATCTAAATGAAAAAGGCCTAATTGATTTTTAATTGGCACTATTACAGTACCAGAAGATGATGTTGTACGTGCAGACATTAGTGTCACAGAAGATATTCCTAGTGAGGAAGTTGTCTCTGAAGTATCATTTGATGTTGAACAACAACCCTCAACTGAACAGACATTTGAGGTAAATTCGTAAAAACATCAAGATTTTTAGATTTTGGAATTCTAAACTTTTCTTTTATCAAAACTTTTCAGTTCATAAAAATATGGTCAACTCTTGATTTTTAATCTTGATATTTTGAATAATAATAATAATAATAATAATAATGATCATAATGATAATAATAATAAAAAAATAGTAATAATATATCTTTATTTAGAGAAGGTAACACATTAAGAATATTACAACAGCAATCATATATCTCTTTTTTCCAATGTGGCCTTCTGAAATAGAAAAAACAACAAGAAATAAGAGTTTTAAAAATGTGTTTAAAATCACAGATTACCATGGATACAGAAGAAATCATAATGGAGAAGAAACCCACTGAGGATGAAGAAGTTGCTGTAGAACTGTCAATAGAAGAATCTGTTCCTCAACCTACAGGTAGAAAATTTATAATAATCAAGTACACATGTAGTTGTAAATCAAGCATAATTTAGTTAAAGATATTGTTTTATTGTTGTTACAGGACACATTCTGCTGTATTCGACTAATGGAGAAAAAAACAACAACAAAAACAACAGTGTATATGATTTAAAAAGTAACTCATTTAGATATTTCTTTTACATTGACTGTGTATTTATCTGGAAGCATACAACAAAATTAAATGTAAATTGGAATTTATTAAGTCTATGCATAGTGTGTTTGTTTCATGAAAGATTATTAAAATAGTATGTGATGGCAAATTTTGTTTTGTTTCATATTATTTTTTAATAATTAGGCAAAAGCAGCAGTTTTATTTGTTACCTGTCATGACAATATGACAATATTCAATATAGATACACGTTATAAACACCCGTTGTAAACACCCGGTGTAGAATTACATGTTGTAAACACCACCCCATGTAGAGATAGATGTTGTAAACACCACCCCGTGTAGAGATAGATGTTGTAAACACCACCCTTTGGTAGAGATACATGTCAATCACCTGAGCAGACATCTGCAGTAAACTCCTCTTGTAATGGGATATCATTGAATTAATACATCTGTCCTGGACCCTGCAATCTTCAATAATTATACCAAAATGCAGACATTCAGTTGTAACAATATTTAATTTTTTTTTATTTTTTTTTTTTGTGAAAGAATTTTGTTTCTGGACTAACCTGAGATAAGGTTGCGCATGCGCACTTCATTTTTCCAGTTGTGTTTCACGTATTGAGCAACCTTCAATATTTAATTGGGTTTTATCGTCTTAGATAATACTATTCAATTATATTTGTTGATATTGTTTTGCCTGTTCACAGAATATTGATGTAAGGAGAGTTTACTGTAGATGTAATTATATGCACCATCACATATTGTACTTCATTGCCCAGTAATGCACCGTGTATTTCCCTTATACTGTAGATACATGGGAATGTTACATTTTGATGATCAGTTTGTACAAACAGTTAAAAATAGTAACAGTAATAGTTAGTTTCATAAGTATAAGCTAAATAAGACCATTTTAGAAAATCTCCAGGTTATGATTTAATTTTGATTTAAATAGAAATGACTTGTAGGTGATGGACTATCAAATTTTTTAATTAGTTTTGATTGTCAAAACACAAGGACTCATAGGGAATTTCCAAAAGCACTGTGTTTCGGTATATTTATATTGAAAAAACTGCAAATCTTCTTTTAAACTCTGGTGAGCTGTTCATATTTTCAATAGATTTAGGAATAATTTGAAACCACTGCATCATCACAACCTTTTTGGCTTTTCTTTTTCCATCAGAATTTTACCCCGTTCTCTCAGATATTTTAACTGTAGTCTTTACTCCTTTTGTATTTGATCCTTACCTTTCTGCTTCACCAACCTGTTTTCCATTTATATCAAAAGTTTCAGTTGTTGCACTGGATAGTGAAGTCAACAAACCTTCAAGGATACAAGAAATTTCAGTTAAAACTCCCCTTTTAAGCAATATTAAAAAAGAAAAATCTGCTACTGAAACAGAATTAACTATCCCAGAACTTGTGGCAGAAATTACATCTGAAGATAAGGAAATGGAAAAGCCTTCTGTAGTTGACATGACTGTTACACAAGATGTGGCAGCTGATGTTGAAATCAAAGAAGAATTTGACACAGAAAAAGAAATATCTGCTACCGAAGCTGAATTAACTATCCCAGAACTTGTGGCAGAACTACAATCTGAAGATAAGGAAATAGAGCGGCCTTCTGTAGTTGACATGACTGTAACACAAGATGTGGCAGTTGATGTTGAAATCAAAGAAGAATTTGACACAGAAAAAGAAATATCTGCTACCGAAGCTGAATTAACTATCCCAGAACTTGTGGCAGAAATTACATCTGAAGATAAGGAAATAGAGCTGCCTTCTGTAGTTGACATGACTGATACACAAGATGTGGCAGCTGATGTTGA
The DNA here is from genome assembly GCF_026571515.1 of Ruditapes philippinarum. Lineage (NCBI taxonomy): Eukaryota > Metazoa > Mollusca > Bivalvia > Venerida > Veneridae > Ruditapes > Ruditapes philippinarum. The sequence goes on along the minus strand of NW_026854799.1, from coordinate 680,318 downwards.
AATGAAAGAAGAATTTGAAACAGAAAAAGAAATATCTGCTACCGAAGCTGAATTAACTATCCCAGAACTTGTGGCAGAAATTACATCTGAAGATAAGGAAATAGAGCGGCCTTCTGTAGTTGAAATGACTGTTACACAAGATGTTGCAGCTGATGTTGAAATCAAAGAAGAATTTGAAACAGAAAAAGAAATATCTGCTACCGAAGCTGAATTAACTATCCCAGAACTTGTGGCAGAAATTACATCTGATGATAAGGAAATAGAGCGGCCTTCTGTAGTTGACATGACTGTTACACAAGATGTGGCAGCTGATGTTGAAATGAAAGAAGAATTTGACACAGAAAAAGATATATCTGCTACTGAAGCTGAATTAACTATCCCAGAACTTGTAGCAGAAATTAAATCTGAAGATAAGGAAAAAGAGCAGCCTTCTGAAGTTGAAATGACTGTTACACAAGATGTGGCAGCTGATGTTAAAATGAAAGAAGAATTTGAAACAGAAAAAGATATATCTGCTACCGAAATTGAATTAACTATCCCAGAACTTGTGGCAGAAATTACATCTGAAGATAAGGAAATAGAGCAGCCTTCTGTAGTTGACATGACTGTTAAACACAAAGTGGCAGCTGATGTTGAAATGAAAGAAGAATTTGAAACAGAAAAAGAAATATCTGCTACCGAAGCTGAATTAACTATCCCAGAACTTGTGGCAGAAATTACATCTGAAGATAAGGAAATAGAGCGGCCTTCTGTAGTTGACATGACTGTTAAACAAGATGTGGCAGCTGATGTTGAAATGAAAGAAGAATTTGAATCAGAAAAAGAAATATCTGCTACCAAAGCTGAATTAACTATCCCAGAACTTGTGGCAGAAATTAAATCTGAAGATAAGGAAATAGAGCTGCCTTCTGAAGTTGAAATGACTGTTACACAAGATGTTGCAGCTGATGTTGAAATGAAAGAAGAATTTGAAACAGAAAAAGAAATATCTGCTTCCGAAGCTGAATTAACTATCCCAGAACTTGTGGCAGAAATTACATCTGAAGATAAGGAAATAGAGCGGCCTTCTGTAGTTGACATGACTGTTAAACAAGATGTGGCAGCTGATGTTGAAATGAAAGAAGAATTTGAATCAGAAAAAGAAATATCTGCTACGGAAGCTGAATTGACTATCCCAGAACTTGTGGCAGAAATTACATCTGAAGATAAGGAAATAGAGCTGCCTTCTGTAGTTGACATGACTGTTAAACAAGATGTGGCGGCTGATGTTGAAATGAAAGAAGAATTTGAATCAGAAAAAGAAATATCTGCTACCGAAGCTGAATTAACTATCCCAGAACTTGTGGCAGAAATTAAATCTGAAGATAAGGAAATGGAAAAGCCTTCTGAAGTTGACATGACTGTTATACAAGATGTGGCAGCTGATGTTGATATGAAAGAAGAATTTGAAACAGAAAAAGAAAAATCTGCTACCGAATCTGAATTAACTATCCCAGAACTTGTGGCAGAAATTAAATCTGAAGATAAGGAAATAGAGCGGCCTTCTGAAGTTGAAATGACTGTTACACAAGATGTGGCAGCTGATGTTGAAATGAAAGAAGAATTTGAAACAGAAAAAGAAATATCTGCTTCTGAAGCTGAATTAACTATGCCAGAACTTGTAGCAGAAATTACATCTGATGATAAGGAAATAGAGCGGCCTTCTGTAGTTGACATGACTGTTAAACAAGATGTGGCAGCTGATGCAGAAATGCAAGAAGAATTTGAAACAGAAAAAGATATATCTGCTACCGAAGCTGAATTAACTATCCCAGAACTTGTGGCAGAAATTAAATCTGAAGATAAGGAAATAGAGCGGCCTTCTGAAGTTGAAATGACTGTTACACAAGATGTGGCAGCTGATGTTGAAATGAAAGAAGAATTTGAAACAGAAAAAGAAAAGTCTGCTACTGAAACAGAATTAACTATCGCAGGACTTGTGACGGAAATTAAATCTGAAGATAAGGAAAAGGATAAGCCTTCTGAAGTTAAAATGACTGATACACAAGATGTAGCAGCTTATGCTAAAATCAAAGAAGAATTTGAAACAGAAAAAGAAATTTCTGCTACCGAAGCAGAGTTAACTATCCCAGAACTTTTGGCAGAAATTAAATCTGAAGATAAGGAAATAGAGCTGCCTTCTGTAGTTGACATGACTGTTAAACAAGATGTTGCAGCTGATGTTGAAATCAAAGAAGAATTTGAAACAGAAAAAGAAATATCTGCTACCGAAGCAGAATTGACTATACCAGAACTTGTGGCAGAAATCAAATTTGAAGATAAGGAAATAGAGCGGCCTTCTGAAGTTGACATGACTGTTACACAAGATGTGGCAGCTGATGCTAAAATCAAAGAAGAATTTGAAACAGAAATAGAAAAATCTGCTACTGAAACTGAATTAACTATCCCTGAACTTACAGCAGAAATTAAAGCTATTGATTTAGTAGATAATGTTGAAATCGAAACACAGCCAGATAAAACAAAATTAGACATAAAGATGATTTATGAGAAAAGCTTAGAAGGGGATGTTTCTTCTGAACTTGATTTTCCCACTAGTCAAGGTACGGAAGTTTGGCATGCATTTATGACTTCCATGTAGATTTTTTTCTGCGTCCAGTCTTGTTTTGCATGATGAAGACTTTATGCTTCCATTTCCATATATATTACAATAATGGAATAATGCAAAGCATGTTTCAAATTAAGTTAAAGGAAACATTTTAAAGAAAGTCCTGATTAATTTTGTTGTATTACATGTAAAACTATAATGTGTTAACAAAAGTGAAACTGGTAAATATTGGCCAAGGAAAATTCTTTTTAATGAAATATCAAACTTTTTTGGAAAACAAATATATTCTCTTTCTTTAAATTCAGAAAATGAATGTTTTGTGTGAGACAATATATTATCATAAATGGCAAACTAAAACAATTTTTAGATTAAAGGCATTGGCTTCAGATTTATTTGCATGAGCTGTTCAAATTAAAAAATACTTTAATTATTGCTGGCTCAAAAAAATGTATAAAAAAATGTATTTTTTGTAGCATTTTACATTTTTGAAAGTTGTTAATTATTGTTGGTATTTATATGGATGGCTGATATGTTTGCAGAACTAAATCCTATAATGGCAAGCTTAAATCTTGAAAAGTTGTTGTTCTTTTACTATGAGGATGCCAGGCATGAATCTTTTTTTAACTGGAATCTTTTACATTTTATTTCTTAACAGCAAATATAAACATTACATTGAGTTTTAAAAACTTTAAAGTTGTATGTCAATGATTATCTTTGAAAATAAAATTGATAACTATTTCTAACATGGCATATATTTTGATGGTTAATTGAACATTTATATACATGTATTATGGTCACTGTTAAAATATTACAATCATATACATGTAATTGATAATTATATAATTATTATAATAATCAAGATAATATTTACCTAGTTACCAAGAATGAAATCTTAAATAATAAGTTTTTTTTTATATTCTCATATTTGATTAAGCTTTGATAACAGATGGTTTTAAAACATTGATGTATGAATTCAATTACATCAGTTTGGTTGCTTGGTATTAACAACATGTAGTTTAATAAATCATATGTACAATGCTTTAATTGTTCTATTAAAATTTCACAATAACATTCATGTATATATTATTAGTGCACATGCTTTATAACATGGTATATTGGTATATAATCTAGAAATATATTTAACCAGGTGAAGATGTGACACAAGACATAACTATAGAAGAGGAATATCTCTCTGAAAAAGAAAAACAAGTTGGTATGTAGTCATAGCAACCAAAACAGATTCTCAAACCAGAACAAAAATATGGGGCATAACACATTTCATTATCAGAAAGTTGGACATAAGTGAATTTGAGATTATAATTGGAGGTCTTTTTCAAAGAGTTATGGCTCTTTGTTGATGAAATTTGTTGGCCTTTTTATCCAAGACTCATAACTGTTTGTGTACTTGAATTCAAAGAAAAAATATACTTTTGAACATTATACTTGCAGATGATACAAGAAAAAATCTATGAAATATAGTAACTTTATTACATCGAATCACCTTTAATTTGTATTTGTTCTTAAGTATTACTTCCTACCAGGCATCAATTTTCACAATGCTATTTTTAACTCACATGACATGATGATTCAGAATGTTGTTCAATTATTTATATCTATCTATTTATATATATATATATATATATGTGTGTGCTAGAAATTGCACAATACATCTAACAGAAAAGTTTGGAAAGTTTTATTTCTTTGATAAAATCACCTTAACATTGTTTACTGGTACTTAATTATATTCAAAATGTAAAGGTCTGGAAAAAAACTTCTATGAAATTTTAAGTAAAGAGTAGAAAAGGTGTCAATTTTCTTGATCATATTTCATTGAAATGTTGAGTATAATAAGCAACATCGAAAACAAGGTAATACTAGACAGTTACCTATCTGTATTCTGTCAAAATTTTGTACTTGTCTGTTGATGTATTGTTTAATTTGTAAAAAAAAGTGTTAATTAGGTCTGAAAACTGCTAGGAAATCAGTGTAGAAACATTTGCTTTAATGTTAAAATGATTTTCCATGCAAATTCATTATAAATGTATACTAATTAGGATCATTTATCTATGTTAGATTTCAAATTTTCTGATTTGTATGTATGTTTTTCAGAAGAAGAAAAAGAAACAATCTCTGACGAAGAAACTAAAGTTCCAATACATAGTAAGTTTTTGTAAGTTTTTTATTTGGGGGCTTCATGTCGTGTTGAATTAGTTTTGTTTCATTTAATAATGAAAAAAAATCTCTTTTCCATCTATCTATTTGATTGCATGATTTCATTGGATTGTATAAATATTATTTATATTAATTTTAATACTTTAATGGATTTAATTGAAAGTATTGGGAAAAAATACATTCTAAGGATTATTATACAGTTAGATTATTCACTGCATATCCAAATTTACTTTAGTTATCGACTTAGTATCTAAATTGTCATTACTTTTCTTTGTTGTGTATCTTAGTTTACATAATTGTTCACCCTGTGTCCTAATTTTCATGAGTTATAATTTATATGCATGTATGATTCATTCTTTGTATATATAAATTGATGTAAAATATTCTTTTACAATCATTATATCAATTATTCACTGTGTACCTAAATATACATATCCTTTAGCTACATCCTATCATAATTTACATGAATTATATGTCTATTTATTTTTCACCAACAGCTGTTGAAGAACAGGTTATCAAAACTGCACCTGAATTCACAACTCAGCTGGAGGATATTACTACTACTGATGGAGGCAAAGCTCAATTTGAGTGTATCATCAAAGGTGAACCTCTTCCCACTGTCACCTGGCTGAAGGACAGTACTCAGGTAGAAGAAAGTGAGGAGTTCCAAATGACATTCGAGGATGGAGTGAGCATTTTGACCATACCAGACGTCTATCCCGAGGATGCTGGAAAGTACACTGTGGTTGCCAAGAACGAGCTTGGAACTGCCATGTCAACAGCTGAACTCTTTGTTGAAGGTGAGTAGGGCAAGGTTTTCTATAAAAACAAACATTTAAATGTTTTCTTTATACCCAAACAAACAAACAAAGCTTGAAGGGAGCATAAAGGAGTCAGCTTGTCTTCTCTCCAGTGTATCCTCGCCTACAATCTTGTTAATGTTATTCTTTAATATGCCCTTTGAATGTTTTGTTTTTACAAAATCAGATCGTACAAAACAATTTGCATACAAATTTGTGTGCAAATATAGACTGCCATTTAAGGGAAGTCAAATTTTATATGAAATTGCTCCTGTTATATGTTAGTCGTATTTGATTTCTTTTTATATTCTGTATGAAGTGTGGTGAAGTAAAAGCTTATGTCAAGTCTAAAGTAAAACAAAAGCTTGTTCCTAGTGTAGTCTTAAGTAAAATAGGAGAAAATGCCTAATCTAAGGTATAATAGAATCTTGTCTAGTCTAATCTAAAGTAAAAAGAAAAGCTTGTGTCTAGTCTTAAGTAAGATAGAAGCTTATGTGTAATCTGAAGTATCACTTATTTAAATTTTCAGCTGCAGAAGAAGAGGTGATACAGCCCACTTTCCAACAGAAACCTAAATTCCAGAACGTAGACGAGGGAACAACTGTGTCCTTTACTGCAAGGGTCATTGCTATACCAAAACCAGATGTAAGTCTAACACTTTCATTCCTTGGTTTTAACTGAATGCATGCTTATGATTTCAATAAAACATCTTACAAGAAAATCTGAAAGCATGTCCAGATCAATTTATCTTTTTCGAAAAGGGGAGGGGATTTTCAGGAAGAAAAATTTTATGAACCATTTATAGTGACCTAAACTTTGTGTAATAATTATACAATGAAATAAGAATAAGCAAAGCATAGAATTACATAAATAAAAGAACCTTGAAACAAAACAGTTTCATAATTATTGTAATACTATTTCATAATAAAATGAATGTTACAGATTTACTGGAGTCACAATGGTGTACAGATAGAGGAGGATGACCTTCACACTGTGGAGATCATAGAGGACGTCAGTGTGTACACAACAACACTCACCTTGGAGAATGTGACACCACAAGAGGCTGGCACCTATAAATGTGTAGCAATTAATGAGGTTGGGGAAGAAACAGTGTCAGCCTCACTCATTGTAAAAGGTAAATTAGGAATACAGCAAGGAGAAACCATACCACTTTTACATTGTTGGTGTAATCCAATCACAAATTGTCATTTTTTTTATGGAATATGGTTATAAATGTTAAGTAAAAGCAATAGTATCATTCAATACCTTAGTATCCCAGGTTGAAAATATTTCAGTGTCATTCATGCAATATGTCATTCTAAAAATTAGTTTATGAGCATTTAATCATTCAAGCGCCTTGTCCGGTATACGCTGGAATACAGTATTTATTGTGGTGCTCCAACACTTAAATCTCACTCTATATACCATGCTGTAGGACTTCTATTTCATTGTAGATAAGCTTAATATTTGATATTCAAGTTTCTCTTGTTCTTACTCCATTACAGAAGCACCTGTTCAGAAAGATCTTAGAGAACAGTTGAAGACTAAAGTGTAAGTGGTTTAGTAATTGAATTTAAAAGCAGCCAATAAATCAACAAACAGAATGGTTTGGTGGTGAAAACTGGTAGTTTCTAGATGTATATTAATATGTTGCCTTGTAAAGGTTTATGAAATATGTGTTATAGAAATGCATGTTACAATGTAATTGGTTGCAAGAAATATTGTTTTTGTAAAATAGTTTAAATATGAATTTGAAAAAAATAAAGGAATGGTAATTGGTTAGCAATGCTTGCAATGAACTTTGTTTTTGTAAAATAGTTTAACTGTGAATTTTAGATAAATAAAGGAATTGTTAGCTATATGTTTGCAATGATTTTTGCTTTTGTAACATAGTTTTAAATGTGAATTTTAAATAAAATAAATTAAAGGAATGGTTAGCTAGAATTTAATCTTAGTTTGCTATTTCTGTCATTTTGTTGCTTTTTTTGTAATTCAAGCTGGTGAATGACCTATTTTACATCATTTTATATTATTGTTTGTGTTTGGTAACTAACAGAAATTTTCATTTAAAAAATACTTAATTGGTGCATGGACACTTTGACAAAATTATGATATATTTTCATATTGTGAGGGCAAAAACATTTTTATGTTTTTACACTTCTGAGTTTGGATAAGTAATTGTGAGTTGTTAGTTAGAGGGATTTCAGTATAAGATCAGATTGCATGAGATTTGTGGCTAGCTGGGCATTATGTTGGTAACAGTTATGCAAAGTTCTGTCAGAGTCAAAATATTTTGATTAATGAGATTAGACTTTTCACATTCAGACAGATTTTAGTCTGCTAATTAGACAAAAGAGTCCATGTACCATATTTAGGTATGATTGTGTTTATTAATAAATATAGAAAATGTTTGTTTTAATGTAGAAAAACTAAGGTTGGCTTTAGGAAGGTTGTAGAACAGAAGGATTTCCGTGACACCTACATGCAGCATGTATGCATTTGTATCAGGTGTGTGTTATCATACTAGAATCCTATCAATGGATCTTTCACACTTTGTGCTCCTTAATGATATTGCCATTGACTCTGATGGTCTTTTGTGATACCTTAGGCAGTGATTTTTTTACAAAATTTATTAGTGGGCCCTAGGACTCTGTAAATCCTATGAGTCCCAAAAATTAACGAAAAAGGCCAAGTTTAGTGATATGAAAGGTAGATAAACAAAGAAAAATTAAGTAAAAGAATAAATATAGATTTACATGTATATATCAATTACAATTTACTGACTATGAAATTTTCCATAGATACAAAGTAAGTAGCCTTGTTGGACCATTTCTCAAACAGTAATTTCAGTTAATTTTAATTCTTAGGTTGTTAAATTTAATTTAAACAATGTAAAGTTCTTGACTGTACTGGTCGGGGACCATCAACCGGACACTTTTTGAACATTTTTCCGTACAGATTTCATAATTTTTAACCTAGAGACCTTAAAATTTGACACAGTTTAGCTAGGTTCTTCTCCTAACTAACAAACTAGTTTGTTTATTTCTGATTGTATTGACACTTATATCTGAGGCTCGACAAGGAGGGTATCAAAATTACCTAGATTGTCTACACTACAGTACCATGTGTCCGGACAGATATGTACACATCACATGATTTAATTCAGATAAAAGCTTGGGTGTTTTTGATTTTAGATTTTTATCATGATAAACAATATTTCAGCAACAAATGCTTAAGTTTTGGATATCTATTGTTTACTCTGCAAATGATTATAGCTGATATATGAGGTCAGGCAATGCTTTCTTGGCCCCCCAAATGACAACGTCAACATTTTAGAAAAAGGCATTAAAATATTACCATTTACGGAGGTTGAAATAAATTTATTTTCTTAATTTTAGTAGAAACATGCATTTATTGTTGATGAAAAAGTGACTGAAAACCACTGAACATCGAAAATACTAAATTAAGCATTTTCGGGGCCGTCCGGGTTTGGTGGTTGTCCGGTTTTGGTGGTCCCCAACCAGTAGAGGCATTTATTTTGTCAGTTTTGACCTACTTAGAATTTGTCAACATGACCTTATGAGCTCACTGGGGTGCTTGATATGTAAATCAAAACCAATTACCTAACCAAATCATTTATAGTTAATGATGAACAAGAAGAAATATGAGATCATTTTAATTGAAACTAGAAGCATAAATTAAGTTTTATACTGTTACATAGAGCAAAGCAAACAAAGTTTTCATTTATTTTTATGTCATATTACAGTACTGGAGTATTCATTGGGCTTTCTAAATAAAACAGCGTCACATATCACAAGCAACAATACAATCACAAGGAACAATAGCCAAAATTTGATTATCCATGTTTAACAATTATAGGCATAGAAGGAAGTGTAGAAGAAATATATTTAGTGGTGTTCAACTTGATTAATCTTGTTCGATTAAAAATTTAATTACTCAAAATAAATCAAATAATTAGGTCAACGTTGACAGTTCATAAATCAAAACAAAAATAAAGTAAAATTAACGCTGACATTTCTTGAAACCAGGGATCACACTGTATGCTTATTGATACGTTTTATTTGACAAATTAACATCAGTAAAGAGATAAATTTCCAAGAAAATACAAATTTTTAAATGACAGGCATTGAACATTCGTCTGCTACAAAATGAGACTGCAAGAACTTTGCCAAAACAAAACAATTGTAGGCACTTTATTAAACTTTCCATTATTGCACAACGTAACTTTGATGCGTAAACTATAAAATTTGTGACTTTGGTCGAGAGATGGTACTGTTCGAAAGGCTACTAAATAGACGATTATATTGGGGTTGTCACGGTGCCAGGACTCTGACCAAAACTAGGTCCAGACCCCAACAAAAATGTGAGAACCCTGACATAAAGTCACCCCTTTGAGAATAAGTGTATGTACACGGATTTATATTAGATACATGTATCCATGATTTTTCCGTATTTTTTTGTCGTATATTGATATCCAAATTGTAAATTTGTTGTTACATCGTCATATCGTTATTTTTAAATGTTATTTATGTGAATGACGCACTTGCCGGTGATATACATTCAAACCGAAAGTTGAATTACTTCTAAAATTTGATTCGTCGATTGCTCAGGACATGTTGCACAGCACTTTTAAAAAAACTCTGATCCTGGTAGTGTTATTGAAAGTTTTAAACTAACTTTACAAAGATTTCTCCGGATCTGAAACGTTTCAAGGTTTAAATAAAATTCCTAACGATACTAGCCTAGGTATATGAATTTTGTCATCGGGCGGGTCTAATTACTAGAATATATTCCGTGTAGGTTGACATTCTAAACAAGCGATACACAATAAAATGTTTGCAGGCGATAAGCGGTCACCAGCCCTCTATAAATATAATAAATGGTAAAAACGTAGATTATCCGCATTTATTGACATAAGATTGATATGTCTTGATATTGACTTAGTATTTAATACCAATTTTCAAGCAGACAGGACAAAGCATGCGTCCAAAAAACGCACATTGTTACTGAAACTGCGTCCGCAGCAAAATTCAAATGTTGCGTTCTCACGGTTCTGAAAGCAGGACGCTGAATTCTTGTGCATCAGATAATTGATTTCGTTAGTTTTACCCATGCCGAAAATTTCATCTGGCACGGGGATGCCAGATGAGTCGCGTGCTCTATAATGATCTATTTTAACGCATTTTGAAAATGAACCGCGTTGAAATGACGTCATTTCCGGCGTGTATAATTCGCCGTTACGAATTCATAAGCTATTGTCAGAAAAAAGTTACCCACCCATAGGTGGAAACTCGGCAAGCCTCTTTACCACACAATAAGTGGCTTCCCTTGGGATGAATATTCTGGTTTGAACTCCAACATATAACACCTTTTTAGTAAAAGAATCACTGCCCCTTAATGACATTTTTGCATTCCAAATGGTATATTCACTCCCTTTATGATAAATGCACTTCCTTTTTAATATTTTTTCTATTTAATGATATGTTTACTCCAATAATAAGTGATACATGCACTTCCTTTTTTGATATTACTCCAATAATGATTGGTACATGCACACCTTTTTTGATACATTCACTCAATTTTTGATTTATTCACTCCCTTTGATATTTTGTCTTCCTTAAATATATTTTCACACCCTTAAATGGTATATTGATTCCCTTAATCAAACATTCACCACCTTCATCGACATTGTCACTCCCTTTATTCCTGTAATGATATTTTCACATCCTTAATCTCTGAAGGATACATTCACTACTTTGATATTGTTGATTTCATAATGATAAAGAATGAAGTACCCTGAAAATTTGAATTCTTCTCATAATCAAGTATATAATGTTATGTGTTACAACTTTATGAAAATTTGGTATAGAAATGTTTATATACATTTACTCTTGATTAATATTTAAGTTTTGTCTGCTTTGTGGGTTTTTTTTTTGGTGGATTTTTTATTGTAAAATTTTGTATGTTTTTTAACTACCATGCTTATATGTCTCTGTGGCAGAATTGAATGGGGCTTAAAGCATTTGATTAGATGTAAGAGAGATATTCTAACATTGTTATGATTGAAATAGTTATCAGTTCCCTAACAAAGCATGTGGGGGAACTATAGGAAAACACCAAAGCATGTGGGGGAACTGTAGGAAAACCTTTCATCCGTCTGTCTAGGTTGTTTATGAGCTTCATTCCATCATTAATTTTAGGTTATTTAAGAAGAAAACTACATAAACAATAGTTTAAATGTATTTTTCACTGGTTTAATAACTTTATTGTTAAACTATTCCACATAAAGATAAAAAATGTCCATAAACTTAAATGATAAACCTAATATGTTTGAACATCCATCTGTCTGCAAACAGTTCTGTGTCCTCTACATGTTTTGAGCCAATAGAAGAAAATGGAAACTATTTAGTAGAAATGTTTATCATAATATGATAATGGACAGAGAGCTGGTTTGAGCTTCCTGTGATCAAGGTCAAGGTCAAAGTCAGTTGTGACAAGGCCATTTCCACTTTGGGATTTAAAAAGTGATCAAATCAGAGACCATTATTAACTGGAATGTTATTTAAGAATTAACCAACCAGACACGGCTAGAATTTGCAACTTCTCTTAAATGTCAATTTTATCACCTTGAATTTGAAGCTTATTGTTAGAATACCTGAAAAAATGATGCTTTTATGATTGTTTTGCTGTTGTTCTTAAGAATGATTTATGTTGTACCAATTTTGCTTTTGCATGTTATAGTCAAACTAAGGAAGGTGTGAGAAGTGATGCAGAGCAGGTCGACTTTAGAGATAATCTCAAAACCAAAGTGTAAGTAATTTCAAAATCCAACTATACACATATTATAATCTAAAAACCAAAGAAGTGTATGTCATGAACACAGTCTATGTAAGAAATATAGTATAATGAAGTAACAAATTAACAATTACACATAATTGCAATATATTCTTATAATGATATGATATATGCAGATTGCTACAGTGTTAGATGAATATATTCTTATGTTATATACATGTGCATCATATATATAAAATGAACTGAAATTTAAATGTATCCTCCGTCTCATAATGAGTTTACTTCTGATGATAGTAAATCTTTTAAAGATATAGAAAATGTAATTTTAGTTTGATGGTTATTTTATCAGCTACATATAATCCTGATAAATTGCATGTTTCTGTATGGCAAAAGTACAGTAAGTGCAATTCTCTGTCTTAAAAAAACCCCACAAAAACACTCAATAATTCTCTCCTTTCTTTTTTTCACTAATTGATCTTTAATTAATATTTGATTGATTTTTCATTTATCACATGTTATAACACAGTCAAACTAAGGTTGGTGTCAAACATGATGCAGAACAAAGGGATTTTAGAGAGAAACTTGTAACAAAAGTGTAAGTTGTGCTCTAACATTTCTTGTAGTTTTCTTTTTATAATGAAGAAACTTCATTTTGAAAACAAACATAAGAAGCGCTTAACAATTAAACAGTGAACTTAAACAGGTTATATTAGATTTTGTTTTAATGAAAACATATATCTGATTACTAAATAGAGTAAGAATAATTGTAAGTAAGGTGGAAGAAAGAGTTTTAAGTACTTTAAGCTAACAGAAGGTATTCTGCTTTTATATTAAGAAGCTTTAAATTCAAACCATGAACAGCTTGTAATAAAAGCAAGTAGATAAGATAATGAGAACCATGCTTAGATCTCTGGCTCTATTCTTTTATAATAATGCAAAATTCTCAATATGTAAAAACAGAAGCAGAAATTTAAAAGACATCTTTTTATTATAATCAACAGCAAAAGTCTTAGAAAAAGGCAGAAAAAAGGGTAATAAGTGATTTTAAAAATAGTAATGTGGCCTTTGTGACCTACAATAAAACCTTTTTTGGGTTGCTGCCTTATTTTATAAAGTCACATATATACATACAATACCTTTTATAAACCTGCAATGCTGCATACTGTTTCACACATTTTATATGAGTTGACTGAACGTAGTGCATTCAGATGGCATAAACTATGTTGCTTAATTCAATAAAGAAAGTTACACAAATTTTACCCTATAAGAAAAACTATGTACTTAAATGATCAGAAACTATTTTTCCGTGTGTCTATTGTTGCTTGTTTGACAAACAATTATTAAAGTATTATTTGGAAAAAATAGCAAATCTAGTTGACTGATAAAAGAAAATTTTGTGAATGAACAAATACAGCTACATTACAGTTATATGCCATATTATGTGGTGCACTTCAGTTACACTTGTACCATAATATCAGGGTTGTCATTAACATTTTTTGCAGAAGGTTTGTTTTGAACTTGAGGCGGTCATTTCTGTCTTTATCATGCATAACAAAGAGTGTTTTCTTAATTTTGAGGCGGCCCATAATGCATTTGAGACAGGCATTTTGGCCTCCTGCCGCCTCTTAATGACAACCCTGAATATACATGTGTACCTAAACCAAGCATGTAGTTAAGTAATGCTTGTTATTACATGTTATTTATGTTTCTGTAGTTTGTTTCTATGGTAAAGTTAAAAAAATGTTTTAATTTAAAAAAAAAACCCAATTATTTTGCCTTATGGAAAAATACATGAAAATTACACATTCAAAGAATTTTTGTGACACAAAATACCAAGTGAAATTATTTTATAGGAAAGTATTATCATTTTATGACAGAAGTTGAAGCTTTGATAGTACTCGTTGAAATTAAATGAACATTTTAAATTGAGAAAAAAATCATGACTTTATTGGTCTGCCATAGAAAGAAACTTTCTACGAACATAATTATATCTTCCTTGCATGATTTATCAGTGTTGACCTTGTTGCATCTTGTTATTTTTTGCATATACAGCGATACTAAAGTAGGAGAAAAATTTTCTGCTGAGCAAGTAGACTACCGTGATGCTCTTCAAACTAAAGTCAGAACAAAAGTGGATGAAAAGTTTGAAGTTTTGCAAGTTGATTATACTAATGCTTTAAAAAGAAAAGTTGACACAAAAGTTGGTGAACAATTTGATGCAATACAAGTTGATTATAGGGATGCTCTTCAAAGCAGTGTTAAAACGCGGGATGCCGAACATTACCAGGCCGAACAGAAAGACTATAGGACTGTATTACACAATAAGGTGGAAACCAAAGTCGGTGAATCATTTGATATGACTCAGGTCGATTATAGAGATGCTTTGGTTAAAAAAGTGTAAGTTTCTTATTTGGGTGGTGGATTTTGGTTAACTTGAGATTTTCTGGGATAAAGATAGAATTGATAAGGTTTGTTAAAGCTAATAATGTACTGGAGAGCAAGATTGAGATTATAACATTATAAATATTAACCCTAACCCAGAGCATGTCTTCTTTGTACTGTAATGATATGATATATTTTTGTATTTGCCAAAGAATATATAAAGAAAACTACTAATACCTTGATTATTTGATATTAGCATGGCTTGTTACTAAGGCCCCCACGATTAAACGTTTAAACGGATTCGTTTCGATTTTCATTTGTAAACGTTTACGATAATTTTTACCGTTTAATCGAAATTACCATATTGTCTTACAAAATTTCTTAATCATTGCCATTTATCATGGATTTTATCAATTTTAGTGGTTTATTCCAAAGTAAAAAACGGAAAATGGTTGTTTACAACCCTCCACACAGCATTACCGTGCACAAATTGCTCCTGACATAATACATTTTTAGTAAAAAATGGGGATACAATGCAGAAAATGTGTGCTGACTTAATCGTGATGAGCCCTGAATATTCTTTATTTGTACATGTATTAAAAAAAGAAAGTAAGTCATCATTTGGCGACTCAAATACAAATACATATAGTACATAGGGGTACCACCGTTTAAACGGTATCTTTTTGGTTCTTGGCAATCGTGTAAACGTTTACAAAAAATTGTAAACATGGGAGCCTTACTTGTTACTAAAGGGTTTTTAGCTTATGACGTAACTGAGGAGTTGCAACCATTTCACATCAAGTCAGAGAATATTGTCAGTATAATAATTTTAATAATATTTGATTAATTGATATTAATATTCAATGTTTTTGCATGTATAATATTGTGTGTTTTTGCATGGAACAGAGAAACTAAAGTGGGAGAACAATTTGAAACGGAACAAGTTGACTATACAAGTGTGCTTTACTCTAATCAGTAAGTACTAATGTCTTAAAATCAGTATATACATTAACTTTAATTAGTATATAACTGTAACTGGTAACTGAAATTAGTGTATTTTTATTTGTATCTTAACTTTAACCATACTAAATTATTATAAATATGTAATAGAATATTTCTGCTTTAGGAGAAGCCCCAAATATTCTAATTATTTCATAATCAAAATACAAATAAATTCTATTAGCTTGTTTGTCAATAAGTTTAGTATACAGTTTCTAAAAGTAGAATAATTGATGTTTGAGACTGAGTATATCATATTTGAGTGTAATTGCCTATTTATGAAGTTATTATCAACTTATATAGGACATTGCTTTTTTAAGTTTGCATCTTTTTATTGTGACTGCTTTTTTTACTTTTTCATCTGCATTTTAGGGCAAAATTAAAAAGAATTTATCCCTTTTGCAATTTATTGTTTATTTTCAACAAATTAGGACTTTCTCTGTCTGCATTTTAAAATTTTAATTTTTTATAGTTATTATGCCCCCACAATGTGGGAGCATATAGCGTTGCACTTGTCAGTTCGTCAGTCAGTCAGTCCGTCCGTCAGTCCGTACGTCCCGAAATCTTGTGAACGCAACTCCTCTTAAACCGGATGGCAGATTTTGCTTAAACTTACAGGGATGAACAACCTTAATGTGTAGATGGTAGTAAAGGAAGGAATTTTTGCTGCGACCAAATTTAACAGAATTATGGCCCTTTGTTGATTTTTTCACTAGATACTATGTAGAAATTTTGTGAACGCAACTCCTCTGAAACCGGATCGCAGATTTTGCTTAAACTTACAGGGATGAACAACCTTAATGTGTAGATGGTAGTAAAGGAAGGAATTTTTGCTGCGACCAAATTTAACAGAATTATGGCCCTTTGTTGATTTTTTCACTATATACTATGTAGAAATTTTGTGAATGCAACTCCTCTTAAACCGGATGGCAGATTTTGCTTAAACTTACAGGGATGAACAACCTTAATGTGTAGATGGTAGTAAAGGAAGGAATTTTTGCTGCGACCAAATTTTACAGAATTATGGCCCTTTGTTGATTTTTTTCACTCTATACTATGTAGAAATTTTATGAACGCAACTTCTCTTAAACCGGATGGCAGATTTTGCTTAAACTTACAGGGATGAACAACCTTAACATGTAGATTGTAGTAAAGGAAGGAATTTTTGCTGCAACTAAATTTAACAGAATTATGGCCCTTTGTTGATTTTTCCACTGTATACTATGTAGAAATTTTGTGAATGCAATTCCTCTTAAACCGGATGGCAGATTTTGCTTAAACTTCCAGGGATGAACAATCTTAATGTGTAGATGGTAGTTAAGGAAGGAATTTTTGCTGCAACCAAATTTAACAGAATTATGGCACTTTGTTGAATTTTTTCATTATATACTATATAGAAATTTTGTGAACGCAACTCCTCTTAAACCGGATGGCAGATTTTGCTTAAACTTCCAGGGATGAACAACCTTAATGTGTAGATGGCAGTAAAGGAAGGATTTTTTGCTGCAACCAAATTTAACAGAATTATGGCCCTTTGTTGATTTTTAGTTTTCAACTTGTGGCACATGTAGTCCAAAAACTATTTGACCTAGAGTCATAAGATTGACAGAACAGTGGCGTGTGGGGGCATCAGTGTCCTATGGACACATTTCTAGTTTAAAATAACTTAAAGCTGAAACACTACACATATGAATTTTAATAGCAAAAAAAAGGCGTACGTTTTTGTTATTATATTCTTTTTTTTAAAGTTATTTTTCATATATATGCTTTTCCCCCTCATAGTCGCTATAAAAAACCATGGAATGGTCATCATAAAAAAGTGTAAGTTACCTGTTTTTAGTCAACTGTAGAACAGTTTATAGATACTGTTTACAAAGTTTTATTGATATTTAAACAGTTTTTACTTGGGATGTTACATACTTAATGGTGCAGAAAAAAGGTTTACAGAATTCTGGAATGTTTGTTGTAACCTTATTATCTCAGTTACTCTTTATGATTACAAAGATGCTAGGTTTCTACAATAATAGCCATTTTTGTAATTTGAGAAAACATTTAGAAATGTTGAAGTGTAATAGTATAAATAGAAGGTTCTTATTATTCACCTTCAATAGCAGAATGATTCTTTCAATGCAGATTTCTTAGTAACATATTTTTTGATAAAGATAGTGAAATTTTAAATAGAACTCTTCTAGCATCTTTGAGGGTTATTTTACATATGTAGTGAGGTTAGTTGCATGACTTTTATATACAAAACTTCCATTTTATCATCATTTCTTTCCTTGTTGTCATTTTCCTATGTCAGTGTCGAAGTTCTACGACAGTGTCACTGCTCTATGACAATATCACTGTTTCAGTGATGGTAATACTGACCAGTGACGGTGTCACTGTTGTATGACAATGTTACTATTCTGAGACAATGTCACTTTTCTATACTGTTATATGACAATGTCACTATTCTTTGTCAGTGTCACTGTTCTATGTCAGTGTCACTAGTTGTATGACAGTGTTACTATTAAAGATTTCTTTAAGATTTAGCATGTTTTCCTAGGCACATATCAACATGTTCAACTTTCTTTATTCAACTCTATAATAAGGCATGAGTTATAAATACTGTGCATGTGTAAAAAAGTATACATTTTTGTATGGGATGCATGCTTGCCATATATTGCCAAAAACAATACTTAACATCAAAACGTCAGGCAAGAATAATAAAAGAAATGGAAGCAGGCTTGAATAAGAGGAAGAGTCGTGTAAATTGAATGTTAAATGTACAAATATAATGTCAGTAATTGATTTAAATTTGTAAATATTTATTACATCTATTTTATAACATGCTTTCTTTTGCTTCCTTTATTGTATGTATAATAACATATTGTAGATAAAATGATTGGTGAGATGTTCTGCACCAACATGCAATCAGGTTTGTTGCCAATGGTTGTTTACATTTAATATGATTTGTTTGGCTATTGCAGATTTTTTTTCCTTCAATTTTTACAGAACTTTTGCTGAGGAGGTAACAACATTAGAAGAAGCTGAGACAACTGAAGAAGTTGTTTCTGGGGTGGAAACCACAGCAACTATTGAACAACAAGATGAAGCACCACAGTTTGTTATAACACTGGAAAATGTCATGGTCAAAGAAGGCAAACCGGTTAAATTTGTTGCCAAGGCAACTGGTGAACCAACTCCAAAAATTACATGGTATCACGACAATGAGCTTATTGTAGATGGAGACATTTACAAAATCAGGTAAAAATTAAGATTTGATTATGTTATTTATGTAAGATAATGAAAGAGTGTGAATAAAGAAATACGTTAATTAGCTATATGAAAATGCCTGAGATCATTCTATCCCAATTTAAAAGGGAGAGATGACTTTTGGTTAAGATGTCTACCTCTGAGCCAAAGGAGGGTGGGATTGAGCCAAACTTTGGTCATGGTCATGTTTTAAATGATACAAGTATTGGTTACTTCCAGAAAGTGGATGTAAGTAGGGTAAAGATAAGATTCAAGCTTCCTGTACCATCAAACTGAAATAAATCTGTTGTAATTGCTGTACCGGCATGCCAGCAGTTTCCGTAAAAAGCAGGTTTCCAGAGATATTTAAAATAATTTACATGACTCAATGGCCAATTTCGTACATAAATATGAATTTATTTGCAGATACCCATCAGAAGGGGAAAGTTCATTAATGTTGGCTCAAGCATTCCCAGAAGACGCTGGGGTCTACTTTGCCAGGGCAACCAACGAGCTTGGAGAGGTTGAATGCAGTTCAACTCTGGAAGTGGCAGGTAAGCCTGGGGGAAAGAAACAAACCAAAGAATTTGTTCAATGTCCTGTTCAAACATTTTTGCCAGGATTACAGTGTGCTTGACAATAAGTGTATTCAAAATTTTAGAAGCTTTGTTAATATGAGAGCAGTCTTAAATGTATTGTTTAAGAAATTTTGATACCATACGTTACATACACTTTGCCTTGGAATAAAATAATGAATGACATTGTTTTACCACTTGTGTTTAATTATCATTCAACTTATAAATGATCTTTACTTACTTGTTATATGAAATTTCTCTGAATTGATGGATAAAACAGGATTGATAATACATGTGAAATTATACTAATTCATGTGAATGATAATAATTCATGTGAAATGATAACTATCTTTATTGTATGATGAGAGACCTTTTTGATAAAAGACCTTTTTAATGTAACATCTGAAAACGGCCATGACCTTTAATGTAAAATGCATGAACTTGTCTCGCCTTTCTGTAAATTTCATCTGATAAACATATTTTGATAATGATGGGTGAAGTTTACACATAAAACTTAACTATTTTGTATGTTGATTAGATATTGACCTTTAAATGTTTGATGACCTTTGATTATTGACAATTTTTGTGTTACAGATCTTATTGATGAACCCGAGCAACTTGATTTTAGATTGGCTTTAAAGAAACCTGTGTAAGTCTTTGTTTCCATGGTAACATAATTCTTTTTTTACATTAACAGGAAAAGAACCAACAAAAGTGGAAGAGTAAGGGTTTCTTATGATCGGAATGCAAATTTACCTTGTTTTTGTATTTGCTAGAAGTGATTTGTGTGCTAGATATGTTTTTATTTTATTTGATATGAAGGCCTGTTTCAATAAATATTTTTTACTTCAGGAAATTTGTAACCTTTCCCCCTAAAAATGAGAATATTTGACACTTTTGTAATGTATTTTGGTTACTTAATGTTTCACAGAATTTGTATAAAGGAACAAGCCGTTATAATTTGCTTTTTATTAGAGCAGACAATAATGTCTTGTACATATTTATGGCAATATTATTTTATGAACATATTTGTGTTAAAATCCATTTATATCAAAAAGGAGATTAGGAAAGATTAAAATGATTTCAGGGTGTCAAATATTTGTTGATAAAACAAAGTATACATATATTATCTAGTTTAATTATTCCAGATACAAAATTGTGCTTATGTGAATGTTTTTAGCTCACCTGAGCAGAAATTGCTCGGAGATGACTTCTTCTGATAGCATGTTGTCATCAATATAACCACAATATAAACAACATCTTCTATCATACTACAAGATAGCTTTTAACCAAACTTAACTGGAAAAATGATTTTTACCTCATTAATACATTATAATTATATTACACCCATTCATTTCATTTGCTTGTTTAATCTTATTAATTTGCATGACTTTCAAATATAATAATTTTTATGCATGAACAGGCAAACGAAAGTTGGCCAGCAGTTTGATATGGAGCAAGTTGATTTTAGATCTTTACTTAAGCCATCAGCTCAAATATCAAAGTAAGTTCTGTTCCAAAAAAAAAATAGAAAATTTTAGAACTTCCCTCTAAAAAGAATTAACTAAGTCACTGGCTAAATATTTAATTCTTTAATGGCAAAATTTATGTTATATAAAGTAAAGGTAAAGAACCATTGGATATTCTGTTCTATTATAAATGCTGAAACAATATACATTGTATATTATCCAATCAGATTCAAGAAATATAGTTGAATGTTTTAAAAAATAAGATCTTTGTATTCTACATCAGTATCATGACCAATGTTCTAGTCTAAATTATAATATTTTGGTTAAAAAAAGTGCTGGATAGTTCATTCTCACATTATTAAAAAACAAAATAATGTTTCCATGTTTGCTAGAATAGTGTGTTGTTTTTCTTTGTTGATTAAGTAAGAGCATGAAAGGTTTCTAATTAAGATATTTTAAAGCATGGAATTTTATTGTTTTTGTACTGGGTTTCTGACATAATTATTTATTAACATTTTAAGCACCAGCTTTAATTAAAATAGTTAATTTATATCAAATTAATGATAATATTTGTTAACTTAAATTTGGTGGTAGTTACATACCTAATGATTTCTCAAGTTAGGGTATTATATGTCCATTTTATGATACTATGTTATTATGGCACTAAACCAATCAACAATTAGTTTCACTGTACAATTATATTGAGTAAACATGGAAAAATTGAATGTATTGACATTTACAGGAAATTTGAGGAAGATATAGCTGAATCTGTTACCTTGACAACAGAAACACCAGAAACAGAACAAGTTGAGGTTACAGCTGTTATACCCGAGGTAAATGTTGTACTTGATTTAGTTACCCTTGTTTGTACATATGTCTGTCAGTAAAAAATGTTTGCAGTATTCAAAGACATGTTATCCACATTAAGAATTTGCTTAAAGTGAAATAGTTTCATATCTTAAATTAATTAGAACCAACTTATTAAACTGTAGCATTGACTCTTTTAATACTCTTACATGTATATTCTCTTTCATGTTATAAGTTTTGCCTCATTTTATTTTGCTACTGAAGGTGGAAGAAGTACAGTTAAGTGTCCCTGAATTTGAGATCAGAATTGCTGACATGACTGTCAAAGAAGGTGAGTGTACTACATTGACTTGCAAGGTCAAAGGTCAGCCAGTTCCAGAGGTCACATGGTACCATGCAGATGAGCCAATCACATCCGACGATGTATACAGAGTGATACCTGGTGATACAGAAGGGGAGAGTACTCTTGAGATACCTGAAACGTTCCCAGAAGACAGTGGTGTTTACTCTGTGAGAGCAACAAATGAAGCTGGCTCTGTAGAAGCTACTGCTTTGCTCACAGTCACAGGTAAGCTTGCTTATATTACACATTTAACTTATTTAGTTAGACTGAAAAAGTCATAATCTGGGTAGGGAGAAAGTTGTTTTTGTAATATTATAAAGTCTATGTCTGATTTAGTCTAAAATATGTTAGGCATTCTGAAATTAATATTTTGATAGCAGAATGCCTTGAATAAAATTATCTTTGAAAATAAGAGAAAATATAATGCTGGCTTTTGTTATGGCAAAAATATTAGAAGTTCACTTGAATTTTGAAATATCTTTTCCAGACACATACATATTAACATTTAGTACAGGTATTTATGTGTTTTATTGTTTAAAATGATTATAGTATATGGAAAATAATAACTGAACCCAACTGTCACAAAAATTCCATAACACTGTCTCCTGTAAACTTATTTGATGTGGACCTAATATCTATACATAAAAATACAAAAGGGACTCCACTGAGGTTTTCTGATATGAAGAGATAAATATTTTTAGCTCACCTGAGCAATGCTCAGGGTGAGCTATTGTGATCACCCTGTGTCCGTCGTCCGTCGTCGTGCGTCGTCAACTTTTCACATAAACAACATCTCCTCTGAAACCAATGACTGCACATCAACCAAACTTTGCAGAAATGATCCTTGGGTGGTCCACTTTCAAAGTTGTTCAAATGGTTCCGGTCTGTTGCATATGTAGGTCACAGGGCCAAAAAAGGATTTCAAAAAACACAAAATAAAAAAATCTTCTTGTCTGAAAGTACATGGGCCAGAGCTTTGATTTTTAGCTCGACTATTCGAAGAATATGAGAGCTATTGTAGTCGCCCCGGCGTCGCTCCGCGTCGGCCTTGCGTTTTTTAAAGTTTTTGAAAATCAAATCTAAAAATTACTTTTAATATTCAATTGAAACTTTTCAAAAACTTATTTTTATAAAAAGTACATCAATTTTACAAGTTGATAACTCTGCCTACAATTTTGACAGAATTATGCCCCTTTTTAACTTAGAAATTTTGGTTAAAGTTTTTTGTAAAGTCAAATATCTCAATTATTGCTTGAGATATTCAATTGAAACTTACAATACTTATTTATAGTAACAAGGTACATCAGATTGACAAGTTGGATAACTCTGCCTACAATATTGACAGAATTTTGCCCCTTTTTAACTTAGAAATTTTGGTTAAAGTTTTTTGTAAAGTCAAATATCTCTATTATTGCTTGAGATATTCAATTGAAACTTACAATACTTATTTATAGTAACAAGGTACATCAGATTGACAAGTTGGATAATTCTGCCTACAATATTGACAAAATTATGCCCCTTTGGAACTTAGAATTTTGGTTAAAGTTTTTTTGTAAAGTCAAATATCTCAATTATTGCTTGAGATATTCAATTGAAATTTAAAATACTTTTTTTATAGTAACAATATAACATCAGTTTGCAAAATTGATAACTCTGCCCTGCAATATTTGCAGAATTATTTGCCCCTTTTGAAACTTAGAAATTTGTTAAAGGTTAAAGGTTTTCAAAGATATTTACTTGAAACTTTACACATGCACTTAGGGTCATAATTGGAAGGTCATAATTGTATGTCACTGACCAAGTTCCATAACTCTATCTTGCATTAAATCTGATTCATATACCCTTTTCTACTTAGTCTCTTGGTTAATGTTTACATGCAAGTTTTACATATCTCAATAACTTTTAAAGATATTTATTTAAAACTTCACATATGATTTAGGGTCATAATTGTAGGTCACTGACAAAGATCCATAATTCTATCTTGCATTTAGGCGGATTTTCTCCCCTTTTTCAATTTAGAAATTCATGGTAAAGTTTTCCTTCCGAATAGTCAAGCCAATACTGTATAATTAGACCCTCTCTAAGGCCTATAACATGAATTTATAAAAAAAAATTAGCCCTTTTGTGAACTTAAAAAATTTAACATTTTCAAAGCTCTTTTACTATCAAGCATTTAGAATAGTCGAGCATGCTGTCCTACCGACAGCTCTTGTTGGTATATGGTATTATCTATGGGTCCTCTACCAAAGTTGTTCAAATTTTGTCCCTAGTGTCAAAATTGGCCCCGCCCCGGGGGGTCATAGGTTTTTCCTTATATGTCTATAGGTAAATCTAAAAAAATCTTCTTCTCTGATTTGGCAAAGGCTACAGATTAGATATTTGGCATGAAACATTGTGTAGTAGACCTCTATCAAGATTGTTCAAATAATGGCCCTAGGGTCAAAATTGGCCCCGCCCTGGGGGGTCATTGATTTTCATTACATACATATAGTGAAAACTTGAAAAATCTTCTGGTTTGAAAGTAAATGGCCTAGAGCTTTGATTTTTGGTATATGGTATCATCTATGGGTCCTCTACCAAAGTTGTTCAAATTTTGTCCCTAGTGTCAAAATTGGCCCCGCCCTGGGGGTCATAGGTTTTTCCTTATATGTATTTAGTAAAATCTAAAAAAATCTTCTTCTCTGATTTGGCAAAGGCTACAGATTAGATATTTGGCATGAAACATTGTGTAGTAGACCTCTATCAAGATTGTTGAAATAATGGCCCTAGGGTCAAAATTGGTCCCGCCCCGGGGGTTCATTGATTTTCATTACATACATATAGTGCAAACTTGAAAAATCTTCTGGTCTGAAAGTAAATGGCCTAGAGCTTTGATATTTGGTCTATGGTATCATCTGAAGGTCCAATACCAAATTTGTACAAATTTTGTCCCTAGTGTCAAAATTGGCCCCGCCCCGGGGGGTCATAGGTTTCTAAATATGTATATAGTAAAACATAAAAAAATCTTCTTCTCTGAATTGGCAAAGGCTACAGGTAAGATATTTGGCATGAAACATTGTGTGGTAGACCTCTACCAAGATTGTTCAAATAATGGCCCTCGGGTCAAAATTGGCCCCGCCCTCGGGGGTCATTGATTTTCATTATATACATGTATATAGTGAAAACTTGAAAAATCTTATGGTCTGAAAGTAAATGGCCTAGAGCTTTGATATTTTGTCTATGGTATCATCTATAGATCCAAAACCAAAGTTGTTCAAATTTTGTTCCTAGAATTAAAATCGGCCCCGCCCCGGGGGGTCATTGATTTTCCCTATATGTATATAGTAAAAACTTAAAAAATCTTCTTTTAAACAACCCAAAGAGCTAGAGCTAAGATATTAAGCATAAAACATCTTCTAATGGGTGTCTACCAAGTTTGTTCAAATAAAAGCCCTGGGGTCAAAATTGGCCCCGCCCCAGGGGGTCATTGATTTTCCCTATATGCATAAAGTAAAAACTTTCTTTGAAAGAACCCAAAGGGCTAGAGCTAGTATATTTAGCATGAAACATGTTCTAATGAATGTCTACCATGTTCGTTCAAATAAGAGCCCTGGGGTCAAAATTGGCCCTTGGGGTCATTCATTAGCTCGACTTTTTTTTTAGATATATACATATTATAAATATACATATATATATATATATATTTATATATATATATATATATATATATATATATACATACACACACACACACATATATATATATATATAAATATATATATATATAATATATACATAATATGTATACATATATATATATATATATATATATATTTATATATATATATATATATATATATAGATTGATATATATATAGATAGATATATATATAAAAAAAATCTTCTTTTAGAAAACCCAATAAGCTAGACCTTAGATGTTTAGCATGAAACATCTTCTAATGGGTGTCAACCAAGTTTGTTCAAATAAAAGCCCTGATGTTTGAACTGGCCCCGCTCCGGGGGGCCTATATACAGGTGAGCGACTTTGGGCCATCATGGCCCTCTTGTTTGAGAGTTATGAACCATTTGATGGGGGATGTCTGGCATAATATTTTGTGTGCAACATTTGAGATAACTTGCTCACTTTGTTTTTCAGAATAATATTTCATATATAATGTACATAATGACCGATACTTGAAAAGTGTTGAAACACCTAACACAAATCAGGCTAAGAATCACACAAAAAATGAATTTCAGTTTAATTCTGAATATACCTCTACATTGTCTTTTGCATAAATTTCGTTTCAAGTGCAAAAAAGTTAATCAATGTAAGAATTTGAAATGTTTGTATGTTTTTACAAATTTTGACTTCCATGGAGCTCCTTTAAGAACCAACCTGCCTTCTATCTATTATTCAATCCTCGTAATCTGATACATTTTATTTTGTGTGTGATATCACATTTTCTACTCTAAGTATTTTACCATGCCTGTAAAATGGAGGCACATCCAGAGGGTTGAACAAACTTCACAATAAATTCCATAGGTTCATATACCAAGTTATTTTCAAATTCATTTGAAGTCGAAAGTTTAGCTTTTAACTTCATTATGTTCTCCATGCAATATTTGTTTCATTTTATATGGACATTGATAAAATTTTGATTTTTTTTCTTAATAAAACATGTTTCTGCAGTCTCTTTAGATATTTGCATATCTTACAATGAAAGAGGTAATTCAATTTTTACCACTTTTAAGTTGTAGCCTTTATTTAAAACTTGGCCCTGGCCTTGTTAACCATGTCTGAATGTTGTTTTTATCATTTTAATAGAGTGGTAGTTTTTTGACAGAACTTTTTATGATATATTCTATATGATAACCAAGCGTCATAGGACCTTATACCAGTTGATACATATGTATCATGTATAATGTAATAATGAAAAGATGATAGTAATGAATTTGGTGAATTTTTTTTCTAGAACTTATTGAAGCCGATGAGGAGGTTGTCGAAGAGATAACAGCTGATGTCATCACCAAGGAGACAGAGGTCACTGTAGAAGCTCCTCAAGAAGACGTTGATTTCACTTTTGAAGTTCCTGAAACAGAGGCGGAGTTTGTTATACAGAAAGGGGAAGATACTGAGGCGGAGTTACAGGTAGGTGGCTCCACATATATTCTATGTGTCTCATTTTGAAGTTTTGTCACACCTACTTCTTGAATTTAATAGGATATTAAAAAGATTAAATAAAATTTGTAAATTTCTAGAATTTCAGGCATTTTTAATCTAAAAAATGAATATCAATTCCTGTATTAATGTTAGTTTTGTAGTTTGGAGTTGAATAATTAGTTAATTTTGATATAGGATAGATTTTTAGCTCTTAAAAACTGAATGGTTTATTTACAAGGTTGGCATGATCAATTAAGATTTCATGAAAAGTAGTCAATTCATTTTAGCACAAATGTATTTTATCAGTGTAAAATGTATCAGAATGAATAAAATAGATTGAACAAGGGTAGATTATTTGAATAAAATGTATTCTACAGTTATATGATTTTAAAGTTAGTAAAGAATGTTAAATATATGGTCATTATGATCTTAAAGCAGTGCAAGCGCATTTTATTTAAAGAATAAACGAGTTGAGAAGATTTCTTTACTAAAAGCATGACTTGTGATATGTATATTTGATCAAATATTATTTAAAATTCACCTTCCTTTAAATTGTTTACAAGATTTCATGTAGATGTATGTCCTTTTTGTTCCACGTTTTCTTACTTTACCAGCTTCAAATGGGAATGTCCTGAATATGAATTGGGAGACTTTTTCGCAGTTGTAATGCTAATTACTCAGGCGGAACATGCTAATTTTTTTCTCATTATGCTGTTTAATTCTTATTCTTTATCATATGAAAAAATCCCTCCATAAATGTTTAAATAAAATACCAGTCCTGTATTTTCAGTATGGCATTATTGATACATTATTAACATGAAATCTTAAACAATTTAAGTTGAAAAGTGCCTTGGAAATATTTTCTTGTCTTATGTTCTAAACAACAAAGTACCTTTCAAACAGATATTTTCATTTCTTTTGTTCTACACAACAAAGTGTCTTTAAAACAGATTATATTTCTTAAGTCAATGATGAGTTTTTAATAATAACAATTTTTTGGTAAAATAGTGATTATTTTATGATGTATAATTATACAGAATGTAGTTTGCTGCACTGTGTTAAATGATACAATATTACACATTGTTGCACAATTGCCTTTTATATGAACAATTTTCCTGCTTTCTTTATCCAACCAAAAGCACTTTGCACAAATTCAAATGCTGCAATGATAAATGCACCAATTTTAACTTGGATATAGACAACGGCTTTTTGTTTTGTGTGCAAACTGGGGAAACTTAGATGCTTGGGCTTAATATGTTTTGATAAAATAAGTCAGTAAAAATAGTGTTTGTTAAATGATATAACAGGCTTGTTATATATATCAACAACTAATTTTGTACATTTTAGGGGAAAACAATTTAAGACAATTTTGTTTGTCTGGAATCAATTGGGTTAAGAAATTCAGGAGATTTGAAATAAAAACACTTTACATCCATTTTTTACAAAGAATAATGTATAGGTTAGGTACTGTTAGTTTTTTTCTGTTTTTGTTTTTAAACAAAACAATTTTTTTTTAATGTAAACTTTATCGGCTTTCTTGAAGAATTGCACATGTTAAGAAACTTTTTAATTTTGAAAAGATATAAGGAAATATATAACCGGCTGTTCCATTGAACAAAATATGGCAATTTTGCAGCAATAGCACCTGATTATTTATATCTGGAATAACCTCTGTAGATACAGGCTTGTCTAAACGCATGTTGCTATCAATGTGTCATTGTACTTTTGTTTCTAGTCACCGCATGCTAAGCAGCTTCCAACTTTAGATAGTGACAGAATATTCACTTGGAAAATGACAAATGTTAACAACGAGAATGAAAAGGTACCTGCTATTTTTAAGGAGGAAATATATGTTGAAGACCAGTCTGAACTCCAAACTGAAGAGTATTCAGATGAGACCAAAGATGCCTCCAAACCCAGAGGGCTTGAACGACAAGGAACTGGAAGCAGTGAAGAATATATACCAGAAATAACTGGAGTTGAATTTGATGCCTTTTTAATTGAGAAGAACCCAGAGCCTGAGATCTATACCGAGTTTGAGTCAAAAATTCAACCACAAGAAAATTTCCCAAAATTTACAGCAGATGTTGAAGTAGATGAGCAATCCCCAAGAGAAAAGCCATTTAAACCTGAAATTGAATTCAAAGAAGAATACCAGTTTAAAATACCTACAGAGGGTTACATGCATGAAAGACAGTATGGATATGAAGTCTCAGTAAGAACAGAAGATGAAGTTTCAGAACTGCCTGATTCTGAAATAGCTTCTCTGATATCTGATAGAAAAGCTGAAGAGAGAAGAGATTCTGATGTTTCACTTTCAGACAGGGAATATTCTGACAAAGATGATGAGAATGTTGTTATCTCAGATTATGAAGCTGAGACAGAAGTACCGTTTACACCTAAACAAGATGTAAAACTTGATAATGATAAAACAGTTGCAATAAAACCAGAAAGTTCTGAAGAGTCATCAGATGAAAAGTCAACTTCCAGTGATAGTATTGATAAAAGTCCCAAAGAGCATGAAGGCCCAGAAGGAGTTCCAGCAGAGCAAATTGATTTAGATGTGTCCTTTGAAGAATCTGAATCTCTTGGAGCTATACCTTCCAGAGTATATGGTTATCAATATATGCAAGAAATAAATAGATTAAAAGATGGACTATTGACAGAAGGTCCAGAACAATATCAAGAACCTATTAAGGTTGGGGACACTCCATCTAATATTGATGATGTGGAAAAAGTGAAACCAGCAATTTATGAAAGGCCTGAAAGACACATTGTTGCTTCTGAAAATGATAGCAGTAGTGATGAAGATGATGAGCGAGATGTGCCAGAGAAAACTAAGAAGTATATTCTTGACAGAGATGAACATGGAGCAGGAGACAGATTTGGAAGCGTACCAGAATATTATATAGCAGGTGAAAGAGACCAGAGACCAACAGATGGGGAATATCCATATGGGAAAGGTTTACCTGTACCAAAGCTGAGACTGAAAAGAGAATCATCAGATTCTGAATCTGATGTTCCTCGAGAAACAGATGAATCAATGCTTGATAATACAACTGACCTTGAAACTACTGTAGATTTCGAAAACTCTCCTCATAAAGGTGAAAGCCCTGATGCAGTTATACATATATCTGACCAGGATACACCGGGGAAAACAACTGATGAAGATTCTTCTACAATCAAAGAAGAATTTATAACTCGTGTTGACAGCTTAGAAATGAGGCCAGAACATATGATGGAAGTGAGAGAATATGTTTCATCAGAGGAAGATGAAGGTCAGAGAAATCAACCACAAGTAAGAGTAGTAGAGGATAGAAGTGAATCGCCAGAAATCCATACAGGATTTGCTGAAGAGTTGGAGTTGTCAAGAATCACTGAAGATGAAGAGCCAGAAAGTGATGATGACACATCTGAATCTGGGTCCACAACTAGTGCCGAGAGTGTAAGACAAGTAGAGATTCCATACAGAGATGAAGTACTACAGACTGTACCAGAAGAATCTGAATCAGCTGATGTTTCCATGGAGACACCACATGAAGGGGAAATAAGTGATACCTCGTTTGATGTGGAAGAAAGTTTTAATGTGGAGGGTCCACTGGCAAGGTCAACACTGGTGAGAGAAGAACTAACACCACAGGAGGTAATTCTGGGGTAGCACATTTTATCCCATTGGGGGGCTTTACAAGAAAATATGAAATTGGGTGATTAGGAAGGGCAACATTTTGAATAAGATGTCTTCATGAAAGACAAAATTATGGACACAAGTTTTAAGTTGAAATCAAACCCATCACAAAGCATGATTATTCTAACTAAATTTGTTCACCCTTTTTTTCTCCCTGTATGCTCCATTGTCTATCAGTGCTTGATGTGTTTGCATCAATCAAAGACACTATTTTGAATAAAACAATGATGAATATAAAGAAGTTCACAATGTCTATAAGCATGACCTCTGTTTTGTTGGTTTTTAAAGCAAGTTACTGTGAAAGGAAAGGTTTTTCACTGACATGCATCTGATTTGAGTTGCAGTGATTATTGTTCATGCCCCCTGTTCTTGTCTTTCCAGAGTTCAAAACTGTTTGATTGAAAACGAAAAACCCTATAAGCATGTTAATGTTGTAATTTGTTAATAATGAAAATTAATAAAACTCATGCCATGCAATATGCGCGCATTATTTTACTGGGAAAAAAAATTGGTTGCTATGTATTGCAATATTTTGAATATTACTTTTTCCACCCCATGCATTTACTATATTTAGCAAAATTTTGAATATTCCTTTCACATCCACCATGCAATATTGGAAATTGACCAACTTTTTCATCTTCCTTCAACCTTTTAATTAAAAATGAATCCAACACATTGTATTTTATATATAAGAAGAACACATGTTTTTACTAGGTGTGCTCAAATGTACAAGTTACTCAATGATTAAAGTCTGTATATTGTTATCATAAACAATACTTTAAACCAAATCATATTGGATTCTAACAAATTTAAATATATACAATTTATTAATTTGTACTTTATAAAGTTAAAAACGATAAAAATACCGAATGTGTAAGTTACAAGCAAGCGATCAGCAGTTGCAAATAATAAGGTTGGATATAAGCTGCCATACATTATAGTGAGTTCAAATGCTTTTCATTGGTATTTTGTTATATGTAATCTCTCATATATTACTTCATACTGTCTTTCATATGTGGTATGGGACAAATTTAGAAGAATAATATACCTTTACTAACAATTACAAAAATAATCCAGCAAACAACAGAAGAGGGTATGCTGTTTCAGAAGGAAACTTAAATCTGCCTTTTTATTTCCAACTAAACAATGTACAGAGTATGGAAATATTTGAATTTTTACAAATTCAAATTTTTTAATTATTTCCTTTAATGCATTTTTTCTGTTATTTTTACCCACAATTCTTAGATCACGTTGGAGGAAGAAGATACTAAAACTGTTGAAGATATCAGTGTAGAGCTTGAAGTACCAAGATTCCTGGAAGAACTTTCAGACCAGGAAGTGACTGAGGGTGACACAGTGACATTCATTATCAAGGTTGAGGGCAAACCATTCCCTGAACTTACATGGTAAATACTTTGATTTTTATCTTCTTTTCACATAAGTAGATATTAATTATGGTTGTCAACAGAAACCAGTATTTATATTAACTTTTTTTGTTATCATAATGAAAGGGTAAGAAACATTTTTAGATTATACAGTTTTGAGTATACACCAGCATTAGGTATGGTTAAAAACAAGAAAAGAAATTGGTATAATCCAGAAACAGGTAATGCCTGATTCCTTCAGACCTATGTCAACGACTTAACCTTCACAACCAAATTAGAATCTTTCCAACTTGAATTTATGCTAGAATTGAAATATTATGAAATGGATAACC
Source organism: Ruditapes philippinarum (assembly GCF_026571515.1). Lineage (NCBI taxonomy): Eukaryota > Metazoa > Mollusca > Bivalvia > Venerida > Veneridae > Ruditapes > Ruditapes philippinarum. The sequence goes on along the minus strand of NW_026854799.1, from coordinate 647,571 downwards.
CTAAAGTTAAATTTAACATTTCCAAAGTCAAATCTAACAAGTTCACTACACAAACTTAGCTAAAGATAAAAGATTTATGGAAAATTCTTGATTAAATACCTGATAATTTAATTTCTAGGTATCGTGATGGTGTAGAGATCACCCGAGATGATCGTCATGTTATTGACATACGTGGAAACTTCGCAACTCTCATCATGAAAGATATACAACCAGAAGATGATGCTGAATATTCTGTAACCGCTACTAACAAAGCTGGATCCGTGACATCGAAATGTGAACTCTTTGTAAATCCATTAGGTATGAGAATGACTTGTTTTCATTCATATATAATTTGAATAATACAGATCATTGTTATGATCGAAACTAGTCAACTTTAATTAGTCATTTTAACCTATAAAGTGGTGACGTGTGGTTTCTCTTAAGACTTTCCCTGCCTTTAGTTCATATATAATTTGTCAAGATTGTCTTTGTTTTTGTTATATAAATAAGTTTTCATTCGTCTCAAGGAAATGTTGTACTAAATATTTCATAGCCCAGATTACTTTTTTAATTAGGTTAAGTGCTAAAGTTTAAAAATCTTTCTTAATATGACTTTTTAATGTGTATTTGTATATTTTACTCACTTAATGTTTTTGACATCACACTTTACCTTGAGAATGATGCTTTATATTGAGAATTATGAAATTAAAAGTAATCAATATGTTTTAAAGGAGAAGCACCATCGTTTGTGTCAAGTATCTCCGATATGGAAGTGGAACTTGACTCACCAATCAAATTACTGTGCCAAGTACGCGGTACTCCTAAGAAAATTACCTGGATGAAAGATGGAGAAGAAATTGAAGGAGACAGATTTAAGTATGTTTAATGTTGTTTTTTCTTTATTATTTTTCTTGTTGAACCCTCATGTATTTTAAGTTCATATTGATTGGATTTCTCATTCTTGATGCATGAGATCATCATCTTACAGAGAGAGGAAGAAATAACCTTTATTGTACTGATATTTTTTTTAAAAAAGATAAAAATAATTCTTGAAAAAATTTCATTTCATTTTTAATTGACATGGTGATATAAAGTATATGTAAAATATACTCAAGATTTTTTTTCTGTATCTGAAAGAATGCCTATAGGTAAATCATTGGCGTTCCTCTAAGAGATAGTCAGAGAGTTGCAATATGACCATTGATTATTGACCATGTATTACATATTTTTGTTGTCAAAATGAGGCATTAACAAAAATTATAAAATTCTAGGATAGAATCTGAGTGGTAAGTTGGCCTGCATTACTCAAGTTAAAGTATTCTCTATTGTTATTTTGTATATTTTTATGATCAGCAATTTTTCTTGAGAAAATGTTTCTTTCTTGGTCGAATTCTTTGGTAATGTATGTGTTATGTTGTAGCATTGTGTTATAAGGTTCTTTACATGAAATGTATGTTTGGCATATGTGTATTATGCAATATTATGTATTGATGAGATCTACATAAAGATTTGGGCATTTCCTATGTATTTGTATAGTTTTATTACATAAAAATGGTGGCTAAGTTCAGTCCCTGATGCAATTTTTTGGTGAAATGGTTGGTTTCTTAAAATTTAGAAAAAGAATGTTTTAAAGAGGTTTTTTTTTGAGTATAGAGGGAATTGTGTTTGATCTGAATGGGTCAGAGGTGTTAGTTTTATAGTACTTTTTTATTCAATGTAGTTGTTTTTTGTAGAAATTTAATAAATATTTTTGTGATATGAATAAACGAACATCATTATATGCTACATGAATTAAGATTGATTGTGACATATTTGTTTTTTTACAAGGAACAAGCCTAGTCTTGCATATATGTAAGGTTTTATCACAGCTTTATAGTAGTCACATCTCTTGTAGCACATGTTTCATTGTCCGTATAGACTGATATCCAGATGTTAAAAATAAAATATGTAATTATACATTAAAGTAAATAAAATTGTTGTTTAATAACTATCATTAGTACATGTATATGATGAGTTTTAAGTGGATACTTGAATTATTTTTTTGAATGAAGTTTATTTAAACTTTAATTAGTTCTGCATTAATAGTATTAAAAGTATCACATGAATACAGCATCATTAATATCCCTCTTGTTAATAGGTATTATATTCTATGATTAACGACGGTTCTGTCGCCCTTTCAGGCAGATATTTTGATATGCTCAATACCTTATATCTTATTGTAGCAGCAAAAATATATCTTCATTTTAAGCCAACACTGATTGGCTGATTTCATAATCTAAATGTAGCACAATTTTATTCATTCTTGTAAGGGCAAGATTGATTGGCTATTACTTCTTACTAAGCCAACATTGATTGGCTGATTTCTTAATCTAAATATAGCACAATTTTATTAATTCTTGTAAGGGCAAAATTGATTGGCTATTACTTCTTACTAAGCCAACACTGATTGGCTAATTGTATAATCTAAATATAGCACAATTTTATTCATTGTAAGGGCAAGATTGATTGGCTATTAATTCAGTGGTATTTAATAAGTTCAGTGTTCTGATTAGCTGAATTTATTGCCAGCTTGTACATGCGACACCAGTAAAGTCTAATGCTTCCTGCATGCCTGCTAAGGAATTATTAACTTATAAGAATATTTTGTAATACATGTATATCAATAATATTTGTAAAAATGTATTTATTAAAGGTTTTAACACTTTATTGACAGTGGTCTCATATAATTGATATCTTAGGATAAATAAATTGTCATTTAGTTTGAATAATTCTTTACAGAATTGTTGTCATGATAAGAGCCAATCTTGTTTGATGCTGCTTTCTCCAGCCTCTAAATGTGCCTTACATGTACTCTTATTGTCTTCAACTCTTCAAAGTTACAAATGAATTTTCATAATCTTTTTGTTGTGCATGTTTTAAATTGTTTTTGACATTTTTTTCACATTTTACACAATTGTTGTCGTTCATTGTTCTGTTTTAAAAATCAATTGAGGAAAAAAAAGCTTAGAAAAAAAAGAAAAGTATAAAAAGTTCGACAAACCTGTATGTCCCCAAACAGGACACTTGACATAATCTGTACTCATACTAGATAAGTTTAAATTGTATCAATGAAGAGATCATATAATCAATTATATATCAATATATTTAATGGTTATTGAAATATTTTGCAGGACAACATACGAAGATGAGGTTGTCAGTCTAACTATCGAGAACTCAATACCAGAGGATGAAGGAGAATACACAATTAAGGCAGTCAATGATAAAGGCGTTGCCACGAGCAGTGCCGAGGTTCTGGTGCACCTTGAAGCTCCAGTTTTCACCAAACAGCTCTCAGACGTCATTATTGAGCTGTCACAAACTGCTGTCTTTGAATGTGTTGTTACAGGAATACCTAAACCTAAAGTGTCATGGCTTGTTGAAGACACCCCTATTGAGGAGGGTCCAAAATATAGCCTCAGTTACCAAGACAATGTAGCTACTCTAAAGGTGAAGGACGTATCTATGGACGATTCACCAATATTTGTAACTTGTAAAGCAGAAAATGTTGCCGGAGAAGCACGAACCTCTGCAGAACTTGCTGTTGAAGGTATTTACATATAGAAAAGTACCATAGCTATGTAACTTAATAGTGACTTCTTAACAGTTTGTACCCATCATGTAACCAGGACTAAAATAACAAACAGTTGCCATGGAAATAATTTTCAAGATTTTATATAAACAGTTATGATATATACATATATATTTATATGTTTGGGTCCATTTGTTAATTTTAAATAATTTTTATGCCTTAATGTCTTTGAAAAAAAATCTTATTCATGTTACCATGGCAGCTGAAACTCTCCAACTTGCATTTTTCTTATCCATTGTTCATTATTGAACCACATCAGATCATCAGCTTTCTCATTTTGTTCATATTCTTATTGGAAATATTTCATCTACTTGTTTTGCTCAATTCTAGACTAGTTTAGACAGTCTTAGACATATGTTCATAATAACCAAGTATTAAAACATTAAATTGTTATATTGTAAAACAAGACATGCATTTTGTATAGGAGATTTATGTGGTATTATACATTTTGGACTTTGCAAATAATATTCAAAATACTTGTTGTTATGAGTGTTAGTGGTGATATAATGTACCATTGTGGCAAGTATGCAGTGAAGTTGTTAATCTGGGCTCTGTGACAATAATCTGCATTTTAGTATTTTGATAAAGAAATCCTTTAAATGACTGTTGCATTGCTTCAAATTCTCAGTAGTGACTATGGTCGAAACCAATGCCAACATGAGTCATCTATGTATATGTATCAACCATTCTACTTGACAGCATTTTAAATGATGCCTCTGTTTTGATAAAAAGTGAAATTTAATATAGCATCAGATCTTGTTTAGTTTGATGAATTGTTTTTATTTTTATTATGCCACCGCAGCATCTGCGATGCGGTGGCATATAGCGATTCACCTGTGTGTGTGTGTGTTTGTTTGTTTGTGTGTTATATAGATTATATAGTGAACTTAAAAAATCTTCTTGTGAAAAACCACTAGTCCAATTGAGACCAAACTTGGCAGGATTGATCCTTGGGTGAAGGGCTTCCAAAGTTGTTCAAAGAATTTCATTCCATGCAGAAATCTGGTTGCCATGGCAACCAAAAGGAATTATAAGAATAAATTTAAAAAATCTTCTTGTAAAGACCCAAAAGGCCTAGAGCTTAGATATTTTGCATTAGGCATTGTCTGGTAGACCTCTACCAAGATTGTTCAAATTATAGCCCTGGGGTCAAAATTGGCCCCCGCCCCAGGGGTTATTGATTTTCACTATATGTACATATAGTAAAAACTTAAAATACCTTCTTGTAAAGACCCAAAAGACCTAGAGCTTAGATATTTTGCATAAGGCATTGTGTGGTAGACCCTTACCAAGATTGTTCAAATTATAGCCCTGGGGTCAAAATCGGCCCCGCCCTGGGGGTCATTGGTTTTCCTTATATGTACATATAGTAAAAACTTTAAATACCTTCTTGTAAAGACCCAAAAGGCCTAGAGCTTAGATATTTTGCATAAGGCATTGTGTGGTAGACCCTTACCAAGATTGTTCAAATTATAGCCCTGGGGTCAAAATCGGCCCCGCCCTGGGGGTCATTGGTTTTCCTTCTATGTATATAGTAAAAACTTATAGTCAAAACTTTAAAAAAATTTCTTCTAGCAATTGAAAAATGCTAGAGGTTAGATATTTTGCATGAAACATTGTGTAGTGAACCTCTAGCAAGACTGTTCAAATTATAGGCTTGGGGTCAAAATTGCCCCCGCCCCAGGGGTCATTGATTTTCAATATATACATATAGTAAAAAATCAAAAAATCTTATTGTCTGAAGGTACAAGGCTTCAAAAACTTAAAATACCTTCTTGTAAAGACCCAAAAGGCCTAGAGCTTAGGTATCAATACGGTGGCATAGCATTTTTCTCAAATGCAATCTTGTTTTGTCTTGTATAATCTTTTGTTTGTCATGCTTTATGTTAAATGTTGCATCCATCATCATCATCATCATCATCATCATCACCATTTACAATATTATATTAACAACAATACAGCCTCTGTATTAATACTTTTTTTCAATATAAGCGCTCGAATTATTTGGAGTGTATATTCCCGCATGTCGTTATCTTTGTTGTGTTTTTTTTACTGAAGAGAATTATCAATGATATTAGAAAAGGTTTTATAAGAAAAATCATATTTACTTAGAATTTAGAAAACTTGTTAAAATAGATTGCTGCAAGCATATAACCAAAAAAAAAAAAAAATTCAAAATTTGTACAAAATGTTTAATTTAACTTTAATTATACTCACTTTCCAATGTTTGGATCAGTTTGAATTTAGCTAATCTAGCATTTGTTTTATGCATTTTTGAAAAAAAAAATGTTTGCTTGCTTTTTCATATGTCATGTCCATTTATTCCATGTTTTTAATTTTTGCACCATGAGTTTTGTTCATAGTTCTGAATGATGTTTATATGGACTTTTTTGCAATGTGAATTGACTTTGGTGTGAAGAAATTATTTTTAACTAAGTTTTCTTGTATGTAAAAACTTGAGAGAGAGAAAAGGCATGATGAAAAACTGATGGCTATGAAATTGTCAGAAATTTTTACATATTATACTGTTGTTAGCATTTGAAGTGTGGTACATAGCAAATACAAATGTACAGGCTATTTTGTTGTGTTTCATGATCCTGAATTATGAGCAAGATATGGTTTGTTCTCCTATTTACATATAGATAAAAAATTGTCACAAATCACATCTCCACCAGTATAGGTTATCATACATTCCTTCATCATTTTTTTACCTTTAAGTTTTATTGTACTATATTCTGGTCCATTGATTGCATATCTGTTATCTGTCATATAGTCTGGACATGGTCACTTTTATCCCCGGACCTTCCTCATATTTCATATTATATTAGTTATAGTAAAAGTTTCAAAACAGGTTCACGTCCATCATTACATTTCATTTAAGTTAGACCTGTTTTTTGTGTGTGTCAAGCCAAGTATTGTTATGATATTGTATTGGCAGTGTTTGAGGGGAGCGGTAGATTGTTGGTTAAAGTTTGACTCCCTCCCTACACTGGGATCATGGCTCTACTGCGGGACATGATAACATGTTTTCCAAATATCACAGTCCAGGAAGTTGACTGATAATAATAAGGTCATGTTTTGATCAATATGTTTAACTTTGTAAATCAACTCAACTTGTAGTCATCAGTGTTTTATTCAGGAGACGTGCTGTTGTTGTTTTTTCCGCCTCATTCCAGAAAAGATTTATATATTTATGATAAGTTGTCTACATTTTATCAAACATTCCAGTGTTAAATGCAAGTGTTAATTGTATATAGATTATTATACACTGTTCATACATATTAATGACACATATATCTGTATAATTTTAGTAAATATTTAGATCTGATTCACCTGATTAAATTAGTGTTCATAATTCATTTATCTTTTTTTGTTTACAATATTCATTCCTGTATATGTGATATATATATAAATAGATCTATATCTTATAATTGTTAACATAGAATATATTTTTCAGTACATTATAGAAGTAACTTTTGTTATATTATCATGATAGAAAAATATATATAAGCTTTTATCTACATGGACGTCAGTTGACAATAAATTGATAAATCAAGAGAAGTTTACTCCTGAGAGCAATATATACATTTTTTTATATGGATTGTCTCCCTTTGAAGATCTTTTTTCTTAAAATTTAGGAGAATAGTTTATTCAGTTTATGATGAGATAATTCATGTATGAAATCTGCTTGTGAAAATAGAATTGCAATAAAACCATTATTAACAACCTGAAGTTTTTTTGTTTTTGCTCCCTTAGCATAGGGTTTGTACATTAGAGAAGTTTGTTTTATGCTTGTTGGTGAGTCTGTCTGTCTGTGCTGCATGGTTAGATTGGAATGTTGAATAAAGTTACTCTGTAAAGTAGGTATCTAACCTTACATCAAGGCTGTCAAAGGAATGTGATGCATGTAATAAACTAACAAATGAAGTATCTGTTGTAAAAGTAATGTAAATGCAGTCATGTTATAGCAGATAAATGTCACTGTAATGAAAAAAATAACATTGTGAACAGCAAAATTTAATGCACATCATAAATCTGTATTAAGAGTTCATAAATCTATGGAGTAGTTAAACAAATGGTTAAATAAAAATTGTCAAAAAGATATCTGAGCTCGGGGAAACATATAATCACAAAAAAGATAATAAATAAATAAAGAGATTATTGTAAATATTTATGTTGAAATGAGGAACAATCTTGAGCAGTTGTAATGAACCTAATTTGCATAAATCCTTGTATTATATTAAATAAAGAGATTAAAGTCAGTATTGTTTCTGTAAAGGCCTGTATTTAAACTATAGTATAGAAGAAGGCAGGTAGATCTTCAAACTGTCCGATTACTCTAGATCTCAAACTACCAATTTATTGAACTACTAAAGACTTTATTGTGATAAAAATTTCTGTATAAATTATTCATGTGGTGTGAACAATAGGCCATTATTAAAATCAAATACCAGGGTTAATAATTCTACATGCCAAATAAAGAGATATTTAGGTGTACCAAAGTTGGCATACAGGCTATCTAAGGTATTTCAGATAGTACACGTCATTATAGGTGACCGTAGGGTCCTTACCTGGATATTTGTGACAGGTGAAATAGATCATTTGGTCACTTTATGTGCAATTAAATTGGTATAAAATGTAAAACTTTATGGTTACTGTATAGCTAACAAGCTGTTAACTTGGACACAAATGGCAAACTTTTTCTTGTATGATTAACTTTTTATATGATTGGGGTAAGGAGGGGAGGTTGGTACAAAATTTGCTTGCAGGACAGACTGAAGCTAGGTACAGAATTGGACAAGGATTGTTGTGGGGTTTTTTATGTAGAAAATACTGTTTTTATACAAATAGCACTGCAAATATTGTGAAGACCAAATTCTTTCATTAAGATTGTTTTCTTGGTAGAAATGCTGACTTTTTTTTTCAATTTAAATATGACCTTTGTAAGAGGTATTAAAAACAAAACATTGATATGTATGTAACAAAATAAAATCTGGTGTAAAAGAAAAAAACAGTCTTATGTCAATAGAATAAAATAATCCTTACGATACATAATGTTACAAAATCTCTTAAAATAATCTTAAATAACCATCTCTTGAGCCTAATTTACAATCAAAGCGGTAAAATATGTCACGCAGCCACACTCGATATACAATCTTTGCTGAATGTTGAAGAAAAAAAAAACGGATATTGACTCAATTTAAGCAGATTAGGGTTAGGTTGGACGTTTAAACATATAACTTGAAAAACATTTTGTGGTTTTCAAGTTTTAAGACAGGAAGTTATTATTATGATTTTGAAGTGCTTGTTTACATTTTATTTTCTGACAAAGGTTTTTTATCAAATGTGCAATAAAGTCTTGTCATTTTAACAGTATTGAATTGTTAGAAAAAAAAATTACCTGCATTTGAATGTCTTAAAAGTCTTACTGGTATTTTAACTATTTAACAGATAGTAAATAAGATACTTTAAACATATAAAGAGTGGTGTATATTGAATACCTAGCGTTACTGTGTTTATCCGCTATATGATCTAACATATTATGTTTAACTTAACTAAATAGATAATTTCATAAGATAATATTTAAAAAAAGAATAATATTCCATGGTTGACATCTCAAATTCTTCACCAATATAAAGTTCAGTAATATAAGCTCGTTAATGCAGTATTGTGTATTATTCTAAAAGTAAAGACGGCTAAAATCTTAGATATTCTCAAACAGTTCACTGCCCGTTTTAATGTCCTTTTAAAGGCATTCTTTGGTCTCCACAATTCACTTCGTCTATTCAGACGTTGTAACAATGCCTTATAATCTAATACTGAGCAAGTTTAAGGAGGAGACCTGCTTATATATTTATAAATGTTGACCTTTGACCTGTTATATCATCAGGAAATGGGGACATTTCATTGGTTGAGGGGGTGTTTAAAGTATGGTGATGAATATTCATGACATTAAAAGGTTCATTTAATGTAAATGAAGTATACTGATATGTTAATGTGATATTCAATTAGTAAATTTGTGTAGTTTTTGACAAGCAGGTGTTCTGGGGGATCAATTAGTAATAGGAAAGAAACAACATGTAACTAATGCTTTTATTGTATTAAGAAACCTGATCATCTTGTTAACTGAATTTTGATGCGAGACCAAACAAAAATTTATGTGTTGATGGTCATCAAAAAAGAAAAAAAAAAATACTTAAAAGTTAATTTAATTTTTTCTTTCATATAATTATAGTGTATCACTATAAATCTATTATTAGAATCACTTTTTATATGGCTGTTTCACCTGAGTTAATGTGTACCTTTAAGATGAAGTTAATTATATATTCAAGCTCTGCATGAGTTGTTGACATTCTCAATATTAATATTTAATTTTCATGATAAATTCAACACAAGATCTGTGGCCCAATACCAAACTTTATTGATTATACCTTAAAGGGACTCAACTGACATTTTTTTTTACTTGATGAGACTGGTAATAATTTTTTCGTGATTTATGTTCAAATAACTTGTGTGCGAAATTTGAGATCATTTGCTCAACCTGTTTTTCCTGAATATTTATTTTAATTGTGAAAAAATGAGACATAATTAAAGTGTTGCAACGCTTTTCACTCAAATCGGGCTAAAAATAGCACAAAAAATATGATTATCAATGTGTGTCCGAGTATATTTTCTTTATTATCTGTAGCATATCTTTCTTTTTATGTTCCCAAACTCATCTATGTAAGGAATTTAATTCTCACCTTTTAGACCTTGGTGGAGTTCCTTTAATGTAAAAGACAAAATTATTTTCAGTATCGTTGTTTTTTTGATTTTTTTCCTATTCTTTTGTCAATGAACAAACACATCAAACTTCAGAACATAACAGAATCATTTGATTGAACAGGTGTCTATAAGAATATTCATTTAAACTAAAATTTTAATAATTAAGATACTACAAATATGACAATGCATGTTATAGTAGTATTTTATTAATTCAGACTTGTCTATGAATTTATTAACAATTTAAGGTATAATAGGCTGTTTGATAAGGAAGACATTTTGTTACAAATTTGTAATAAGGAAATTATATTTTTTATAAAAGATTTAAAAACTTTATTTAATATTTATTGACCCTCTCAACAAATCTGTGTGGTATGCTTAAATACTATTTTAGGAAGATATATTGGGAGGAATTTATTGACATGGTGGGATAACACCAGAAAAACAAAATGACAAATAATTATATCTCAAGATAAAGATGTACAATTTTAGAGAAGATTTTAGTTAACATACATGATGGCAACTAATGGAACATGACTGATAGATGAGGACATTAAATGGGTACCTGAATCACCTGGTGGTTTCACCTTGGGCGAAATAGTCACTTAATGTGATAGTACACTGGTGGAACACTGTGGTAATTGGTACATTATCAAACTGGGTGATTTATGTAGTAATGTTTAAATTGTTAATAAACTTGAAGCATTAAGAAAACATAACGGAGATGGACATTATACATGTATATTAATGATTTGTTGTTCATCTTAAACTATTAATTGTATAAATTATGATAAGTTCATAAATAAATTTCAAGCAAAAATTGTGTAATTTTCTTGTTCCTATTAAATAGAATAAAAACCTGTCCAATAAGCCTTATTATCTCTTTCCAGATTAGCTTAATTAATGAAAAAATAACATTTATTCAATTTTGTTACTTTTTATATACACTATTCATCTTTTATATCATTTATTTTTCTTTTTACTTTTGTTTCTTCATTTTTTGTTTGTTTCATCCTTATGTTTTTGCATGATGCTTGATTGTTTGTGAATTAATTGTTTTGAACATTTAAATTTTATATTTTCATTACTTGGTTAATCATTTAAATCATCATTATCATCATCATAATCATCATTACTATAATTGTTATGATTGTTGTAGTGTAAAATATAATTACAACCAATAATAGATAACTAATGATGTCATAAATTTTTTATCTAATGATGTCATATTTGATAACTAATGATGTCATAATTGATACCTAATGATGTCATAATTGATAACTAATGATGTCATAATTGATACTTAATGATGTCATAATTGATAACTAATGATGTCATACTTGATAACTAATAATGTCATAATTTATAACTAATGATGTCATAATTGATAACTAATGATGTCATAATTGATAACTAATAATGTCATAATTGATAACTAATGTCGAAGTAATCATTTATAACTAATGATGTCATAATTGATAACTAATGAAGTCATCATTTATAACTAATGAAGTCATCATTTATAACTAATGAAGTCATCATTGATAACTAATGATGTCATAATTGATAACTAATGATGTCATAATTGATAACTAATGAAGTCATCATTGATAACTAATGATGTCATAATTGATGACTAATGAAGTCATAATTGATAACTAATGATGTCATAATTGATAACTAATGATGTCATAATTGATAACTAATGATGTCATCATTTATAACTAATGATGTCATAATTGATAACTAATGATGTCATCATTGATAACTAATGATGTCATTATTGATATCTTATTATGTCATAATTGATAACTAATGATGTCATTATTGATAACTAATGATTTCATAATTGATAACTAATGATATCATAATTGTTAACTAATGATGTCATAATTGATAACTAATGTCAAAGTCATCATTTATAACTAATGATGTCATAATTTATAACTTATGATGTCATAATCCATATTGTTACCATCACTGTCATCCTTTATATGTTTATATTTCTTTAGTTTCTATAAACAAGTTAAACATATCTGTAAAATAATGGTTTATCATTATCATATTTATCATCATCATCATCCCTAGCAGGTTAGTGTATATATTTCCTTTATCTTTTGTTGATAAGGTTTATGCATGTCAGTATATTCATTACAGGAACATCATTTTGATTATCAAATTATGTTTCCCTGTCAAGTTAAATCATTTACTAACATCAATATCTAACTTCCCTATTACATATCTATTTCTCTAATTTAAATGCATGCTCATATTCTATGACAACATTTAATGATTCATCCCAAAGATATGTTTCAGTAATTGCTTTAGATTATAATTATTATACAAGGGAAAAAACTCTTATTTGCCTTGCATTAAATGGAAATGAGTTATCTTTCTTAAACCACAATATACAAGGGAGAAAATATATTTATCTTACATTAAATAAGGAATGAATTATCTTTCTTGAGCTATAATTGCATATTTGGATTAAAAAGCTAAAGATTTGTTTTTGCATAGTCATTAAAAAGTTAATGTTTGTATAATATTAGAATATCAATTTATTGCAAATGAATTTCCTTTTACAGTTCCCAAAACAGAAAGTCCAGTACCTGAAAAAAGTGAGTATTTATATTAGGTATATTAAATATACATTATACTACATGTATATTGTTTTAAATTGCAAAAGTCCCCGGTGTTTTATTTTAATTCAAACAGGTTGTATGCTAAATATAATAAGCAATTACATGGGCTGACAATTAAAGTTTTATATTTACAAATCAAATCAATATAATTCTTTTCTTGGGGAAATAAAAGATTTTAATATGCACTTACAAAGAAAAAAACAAAATATTAAAAGGATCTTACACCGGCTGCCGGTACAGACCAGATTATCTGGCTGTAAAATAACTGTTAATAGGCTGATATGAGACTCTGCCAAATTTCCGCTAAATAACCCGAGAGCTAGATATTCTGGTCCGTATTGGCAGCCAGTGTCTGATCCTTTTATTTGCATATTATATGTTAATCATAATTAGGAAAGAAATAAAGACGACTAATAATTTCATACAGCACATTTTTGTGTCGCCTTGAAAAGGTGACATATAGGGGTTACTTTTGTCGGCGGCGTCGGCGGCGTCTGTGTCGTTGTCGGCGTCCCCTAAAGCTTGTCCGGAGCATAACTCAGTCACTGTAAGTCTGATTGACTTCAAACTTGGCATGCATGCTTCTTTCAATAACCCGAAGTGCAGTGCACAAGGACCGGTACTCTGCAGTTCTTATTTTTTGAGTTATTGCCCTTTGTTAATTTTCATACTTTATTTTTGTCCGGGCCATTTCTCTTCAACTAAAAATGCTATGGACTTGAAACTTCATAGGATGATAGATCTCATTAAGAAGAAGTGCAGTGCACAAGAACTGGTACTCTGCACTTCCTAATTTTTGAGTTATTGCCCTTTGTTTATTTTCATACTTTAATTTTGTCCGGGCCATTTCTCCTTAAGTATAAAAGCTATTGACTTGAAACTTCATAGGATGATAGATCTCATTTAGAAGAAGTGCAGTGCACAAGAATCAGTACTCTTCATTTTTTAATTTTTGAGCTATGGCCCTTTGTTAATTTTCATACTTAATTTTTGTCCAGGCCATTTCTCCGAAAGTTAATAAGTTATGGACTTGAAACTTCATAGGATGATAGATCTCATTAAGAAAAAGTGCAGTGCATAAGAACTGATACTCTGCATTTCTTATTTTTTGAGTTATTGCCCTTTGTTGATTTTCTTACTTTATTTTTGTCTTGGTCATTTCTCCTCAAGTATGAAAGCTATGGACTTGAAACATCATAGAATGATAGATCTTATTGATAAGAAGTGCAGTGCACAGAAACTGCTGCTCTGCACTTATTATTTTTTTAGTTATTGCCCTTTGTTATTTTTCATATTTCATTTTTCCTGGCCATTTCTCCTAAACTACATTGTTCACAAGGCGACACATCCGACTCGCGGAGTTCTAGTTCTTATAGTAGCATAATTATGAATTGACAACTTCATTCAAAACAGCAAATGGACATCATTCTAAGAATGCATCATTCATAAAAGGCGCACAAAAAAGACATCAGTTAAAGCACGCGACCTGTCTCACACGGGGTTGTAAGACAGATTTTCATCTAGCACCGATATAAACAGTAGTTTATCCTGTCTGATATGCTAAAAATAAGTACCGGGGTACTAAAAAGCTACAAACTAGAAATGCTCGATGTTTTATCCAATTTTTAATTCGTTGGAGATTAAAGAATTAACTTAAGGATCTTATACTTAATCTGAAAACGAGAACGCAATGCCATAATATGCTAATCTAAATGAAGGATTAACAAAATAATAATAATAAAGTGTCAAGTTTTTGAGGATTTTACAAAGAGAAACCTCCTCTCATGAAAGTGTTATTATATATATAGATATATAAATCATAGTTTATGTCGACATCATTGGAACTTTGACAGAAAGTGCATAAAGTCAAAATGCTCATTTTTAAAACGTTTAGATTTAGAAATGCAAAACATTGCATAGACAAAAGAGAATTGTAATGGTGCTTAGGCAAAAGAAAATTGTAATGTTTGTTTTAATGCGAGAAATAGAAGTTAAAATGAAATAAAGGTGAAATATGGCATTGTTGTTGTTGATGACTCGTAAATGAACAAGTGGATATATATGGATTAGATATGGAATGGTTTCTGTGAAGTTATTTAATGTATTAAGTTTTTGTGTCATTTTGGAATCAAGAAAGAAGCATGGTTTCAAGCTGGAGGGATAGGAATAAAGTTTTCATAAATATATTTTGTAATGTGAGAATTGAAGATATAATTCTGATATATAGCAATAGAAATGGTAAGATTCTAAGAAATGTTGTTTAAAATCCAAACTAGGAGAAATGCTAGGAAGCAGATGAACTTTAAAGGTGTTTTTATCAAATGGGAAATTATTTAAAAAAGAATTGAATTTATGGAAATAAAGTTTTCAATACATGATTTTTTTAACGATTCAAGTTAAGATATTAATTTCAAATTGTTACTTTTTTTAAATAATTTTAAAATACGTGTATTAAAAAATATTTGAATTATAAAAAAAGAGAGTAAAACATGATATCAGTAATTTATTTACTGTAACAGTCGTACTTTTCATAAAATTTAAGTTATTTTTTTAAAAACAATCCAAAAGAAAAATTCAAATCAAAGATAAGTCAGCATAAAAAATTGTCCAAAATATAACCAGAACAATAGATTTTAACTTTTATGTAATTCTTGCAATTATATCCAAATTGTCTCCTTTATTTGTGGTGTAATTATCTACTTTCAGAAACAGAAAAGGTCAAGAAAGATGACACAACAGCTGTTGTCAAACCGGAGGGCAAGAAACCCGAGTTTGTTCTCAAGATTAAAACACAAACAGTAAGTTGACATTATTAAATACATCTTTCAGCTATATATATTCTAAATGAATCTAAAATTTTTGGGATTCTGTAGCCAAGTGGTTAAGGCGTTTCACTTCAAATCACATAACCATCGTCACTTTGGGCTCTTATCCGCCCTGAGACATTGATATTTTTAAGAGGAAGCTATCTAGATTACTACAAAGTAAATCATTAGTTTTACCGTAGTAATCCTTTGTGTTTTAATTATGATGCAGAGAGGTCTTAAGGTCCTCAACTACCAGATAATATGAAAAAATCTAAAATGAATCTTAAGTAGTGAATATAAGGCTTTAAAATATATACAGAAAAAATTAGACATATTTTACAAAATATTTAGACAAATTTTGACAAAATATTTAGACAAATTTTTGTTCTTTTTTTGTACAGCTTGATGAGGGTGACCAGGTTGACTTTAACTGTGAGGTTATTGGTGAACCTAAGCCTGACATCAAATGGTTATATAATGGTGAGGAAGTGAAATCCGAGGGCAAGTATATGATCTACGAGGAAGAATGTCTTCATCACCTCGAGATAACCGATATCGTACCGGAAGATGCTGGAGAATATATGGTGAAGGTAGAAAATACCCTCGGCAAGGCAACTTGCACAGCTCAGTTACAAGTTATAGGTAATTTTATTGGCTATTTAAAAATATTTGGTTTTAAACATACTTGTAAGTTTTTACAGTAAATTTTATTACGATGAATTAAGAGCTTGATATGTTTTCCAGGCAATGTCCCCAATTTGTGTCCCTTCTCTGTACTATCAATCTATACTAAGGATCTTTCCCTGTACAGTCAAACTCACACACCAATATACTGTAGGTATGTTTCCCTTTGGATGATGTATAATATTTTGATATACTTAATGTATGGAGTATGATGAGTTAGTTTATTAATAAAAAGTACATTTACAGTTGCTTATTAGTTGTCAGATCACAAACAAAAATCTTCCTCTAAAGGCAAATTGGATGATTTACTACAGGCCTTTTTGACTCACTGTGTGGATATAACACCAAATGATTTTCCTCTATTCTCTATTTATTAGAAAAACCCAAAGAAGAAGTACAAAAACTTGAAGCACCAAAATTCACAATTGAGATTCAAACTGTAGAAACAACAGTGGGTGAGAAGGCTTCATTCTTCTGTAAAGCCAAGGGTAACCCCGTACCAAATATCCTTTGGTACAAGGAAGACAAAGAAATCACCAAAAAAGACAATAGGTTTACCATAGAACATGGAAAGGAAGGGGATTCCTCGTTACTTATTATAGATGTTATCCCAGAGCATGATGGGAAGTACATGGCTGAAGCTAAAAATGAGGTTGGAACAGCCACAACTAAAGCTGAGCTCTTTGTTCATGGTACATATCAATTTTTGATTTTCACAATTTTTCAAAATTGACACTGATGAAATAAAGTTCAATCAAAATATTTGTGCTCATTTTTCCCCCCTTTTTACTTGGTAATTTATTACAAACTTGTGGATTTCATACTAACTAAAAGATTAAATTGAATAAAAATTTTATTGGATTGTAACATTGACATGGAAAGTTGGATGAAAATTTGAAATCATTATAGGAATCATTGGTTCAAGCCCTTCTCGGGTCACGATCATGATTCCTCATATGACACCAATACTGGTTAGTTCCAGGAAGCACGCTCAAAAGTGATTAATATAAGTTGTAAGAACTTGTTTTGCAATCAAGCTAAAATATTTTTAAATTAAAGTCTTAATCGTCATGCCAATAAAATGCTGCGTAAGTTGGTACTAAGGAGTGAATTATATCCCTGCTATATATTAACATTTGATAGACGTCCTTTAATGTTTACATTTTACTCATGTATTCCCATGTTGTAATATCAAAGTACTTAAAGTATTTTTTGTATTACAGATAAAGAAGAGACCTATGCACCAGAATTTATCAAATCACCCACTGAAGTCATATCCAGGGAGCGTGACCGTGCCCAGTTCCTGGTCAAAGTCATAGGCATGCCTAGCCCTACAGGTCAGTCATTTTCGATATTTAATTAGAAATTATACTAAATATGATAATTAATTTGTAATAAGTGAAGTGTTATTATCAACTTTTTCATTCTGGCAATGATAATTTATAAGTTGCTTGTAACTATTAGCAGTAGAAAATCAAGCCAGTCTGTATGTTCATACCGCTGTCAGCTAAATTCATCAAGTTTGATATGGTAAATAAATGATAATTTTTAAATTTTTGATATTTGACCTTGTGCCAGATTTTTGTATAATCGAAAATAATAAAAATGTAACTGAGTTCTTGAAGTGATAAGAAATTTAAGTAAGTTTGTTCTGTTTCTTGTTAGGTTGATTTTATAAGAAAAAGTCAGAAATTACTATTTGACCAAAAGACAATCGCATTTTGATAGCCAATTTTTAACTTTTCATGATGCATTTTAGTGACCTGGAAGAAGGATGACAAGCCTCTGGATGACACAGATCTTTATCATATTGAGAGTTACGAGGATACTTACTGTTTTGAGATCAAGGACACGAGCCCTGAAGATGCTGGCACATATACTTGTGTTGCTACCAATGAAGTTGGTGAAGCTATCTGTGAAATACCTCTTGAGGTCAAAGGTTAGTACTCCCAACATTCAAATTTTTCCTTTATGATAATATTTATAAATTCCAAATATTATCTTTTCATAAAAGTTTTTCTTTATATCCCTTTGTAGCGTATTCATGTAGAAGTGTGCAGTGATATAGTGTAATCTGTAGACCTTTTAGTAACATGCAAAGCTTTTTCTTTTTAGTGATCTTTTAAAAACTTTTTTATCCTTACTTTATACATGTGTTTCATCATGTGGATACATGTATTTCATGAACACGTGTAGTCTTCCTCATGTTTGTAAATCTGTCTTGTTGTCTTCTCTTACCTTTAATCTTCATCGAACAATGTAGACATTTTACAAGAACGTGATCCTTGTTATTTGATCTTTGAATGTTTGAACAAATGTATCATTTGTTATGAGATAACGTGGATGGGGGTCATACTGGAATCAGTCAGTCCATCTGTCCACCTAGATGCTTGCAGAAATCATAATCATAAAGAAGAAAAATATCGCTTTTCCACCAATTCTTATATTTTTCATTTGTTATTGTACATAAATCTTTGTAAAGAGATAAATAAAACACCTTATAGTGCGTTTCGGCATCTGAAAAGGCCAGATTTTAGCATTTAATCATTCAAGCGCCTTGTCCATTATATATCGGAATTCCTGTATTTTAATGTGGTGCTCCAAACACTTTTTTTGAACTCGCTCATAACTATTTCTTTAATAGATATTAATTCTATCAGTTAACCTTTTTACAAGATGTCATCTTTAAAACACTCCTGTTGACATGTAGAAATGTCTGTTTTTCATTTATCATAACCATGTTCTGTGTAATTCATATCTATGTTCCTAATAATCATCATGGTAAATTTTATCATTTTTTGTGTACCCATGCTTATCATTATTCACTTATCAATCCCACAATTCTTAGGAGACAATGATCTACTTATTGAACCAGAGGAGGGTATGTATAAAACATTGCCAACTATCAGAATATATAAATTATTATCATCATGTTTTATGTTGTGGCGTATTATATATGTATTGTTTATTTTCATCATTATTGATGTCATCTTAAATATGCCGGTTGTGTAAATTTCACAATATAAATTTATTGTTAAAGTTAATAGCACATAATAATAGGTATAATTTGAGTTATATTTTTCAAAAATTCTAAAACTCTTAATCTTTTTTTTTTTGAGAATATAAAGATTTTTTTATTCTTCCAACAATGGAAAAATACAAATTTGAAACTTTTCTACCAGTTATTCAATGTTTAAAGCAGCATGCCTCTAGATTTATGCAAATTATCATGAAAATTCTGAAAAATTTATTAAAAGTTATATATTATGCAATGAACAAAAAAAGTAATTTTGTTCATTGTTGATTTTCTTGAAATATTGTGGCTCATCTGGAGGCATGCAGCTTTAAGGCAAAGAACTTTAAAAAGTTCAGAAATATTTTAGTTTATAGCTGGCATATCAAGATGACATTAAATAAATATGTAGTCGTTTTGTTGTCATAAAGCATCCATTTAATCAGACAGAAATGGTGCTGGTTGAAAAAAGGAAATAACAAATCTTATATATTCAAGTTACAATAAGAAACAGTTTTGTTTTATTGTAGAATCAGTATCTACAATGCATGTTTTGTTAATTATTTGGGTTTTTTGTCTGAATAAAGGTTTATTGAGCAACATAATTGTAACTGCCTCAATACCAGGGTGCCCGACATACATAAGGGTTTCACATGATATTTTTTGCTTATGTAAAATGTAAAGTCATATGATTCAATCAATGTTTGATAAAAACATGTATTTTTTTCCATAGAACTTGGCAAATATTGTCCTGATTCCAGTAGTTACTTTATTATTATTCCTATAAAGCAATCAATTTCGTTGAAGTGTGGTCAAGAAAAATATCAAAACCTCACTTGACTGTCTTCTATAGACATGATACATTAAAAATTATTAGATATTTTACAGTGTGTTTTGGTGCATGTTTTTCATTAAATTTAAGTTGTTACAATTATGTTGTACTATGAAACTCATTATTTTTATGGACTGTCTAAGAATATTTAAAATCATTATGATTTTTTTGGCACCAAAACATTCAATATCTACTTTGAGTATTGGTACTTTTATTTTAGTGTTTAACAACAGCATGCATAAGATTTTATGGTCTATGATTTTTTCAAAGACATTTTATAAGAAAACTTTCTTGGAGCTTCTTGGAGTGAGGTTTTTTATCCACAATGGAAAAAAAGATTTATTTTCATAGAGAATAGTTGCTTAGAAGAAATATTATTTGAATGCATTGATATTTTGTAACAAAAAAATAGAAAAATTAGACAATAACTTGCATGTAAGGAAGCGAATTTTCATAACATATGAAAATGTTTGTAAATCAATTGAATAAAAGCCTGTATTTATAGGGGAAAAAAGAATAAAATCTTGGTTGAAATATTTACATTTTTATGTAAATTTTGTAAATGACACTAAATTTATTATAAATTTATTGAACGTATTTCTTTAAATTTTACCAACTTTTATGCAAAACTTAAATACAGAACTTTTTTTGAATACAGGCTTTTAATGAGACATTTACAAAGAAAAGAGAGTATTTTATTTATCATTGTTATTTATTTAAGAAAAATGAGATTAATAATGAAATTTTCATTCACTTTCATTTAAGTAAGTATTTCATCATTCAGTTATGTCTGGTTACCAATTTTGCAATATCATATTTGGTAAAATTATATCATACTGTATCATTTTTCTTCACAATTATATCATATATAAGTTTATCAATCAAACATCATAACTTAAACACTAGTTCTAAATGAACCAGAGAAACATTTCTATTTTCGAATGGTTCTAAATAATAAAGTTCAACATTTCAATTGTAGAACTGTTTCCAAAAAAGCTACCAAACACTTCAAATTTAGACTGTTTTACAAAGATTACAAATTGTAAGGTTTGTTAGAACGTTCGACATAAACGTTTACTTATGTTGTATTTCAGTTACTCGTGATGAAAGGATCACAGAATCACCTCTTGTGCTCAGATCTCAGGAACTCTCACAACCACCAGAATTTACTGAAACTCTCACTGATATTGTAAGATATTTACTTTTTCCTTATTTTGATAATATATTACTTTTTTCTTTTCTTAAATTGATCATTTTGCCATTTTCTGTTTTCTCAGTATGTTTTCAGTTGAATACTTTACAAATGGAAAATCACAAGTTTGTCAAATTATAACAAATTAATTATGCATGGGGTATCATTTTGTGCTGAAAGACAATTTTACCTGCATGTATTCAGTCAACTTTTATATGAGAACTGTTATGAAATTATAATATCCTTGTTAAATTAAGGTAATAGCTGTCTTTAAAAGTTAGCAGCAGGAAAGTTTCTATCAGATATCAACAAAAACTGACCCAAATATCACATTTTCATATACCAGACTCATCTTATACAAGGGTGAAAATAAAAATAAAACCTGTGAGATATCATTGAAGTTGGGGCTGTGTCTGATAAGAAAATGTATGGTACAGTATACCCGGTAGATATGATATATTAAATTGTTAATTTCAGACTGCAATGGAAGAGAAACCCATGACCTTGACTTGTAAGGTTGTTGGATTACCAAGACCAGAAGTAGCCTGGCTCAAGTAAGTCTTCGTGCGTTAAAAATTGTGAAATAGCAAGAAAAATATTGGTAAAATTACACCATTTTGAATATTTCTATGCAAACACTTTACTCTTGTTCAGCACAGATCTTATGTTGCATCTATCAAAAAAAGTAAAATCATTCTTACTATTACTATCAGTAACTAAAGTAGAGTTTCATATGTGGAGACAAGAGTTACTTAAAATGATTAAGTAACTTGACCACAATGAAAGCAAATATCATGTTGTGTTATTCTTATGTTGTTGTAGAGATGGTAAGGAGTTGATACTAACACCAAACATCAAACAATCTTATGATGAAGATACAGCCATTCTTACCATCAACAAAATGTCCATGGATTATGATGGAGAATATAAATGTATAGCAGAAAACTCGGCTGGTACAACAGAAACTGTTGCTAAAGTCGTTGTAGAAGGTTTGTACAGCATTTAATGTAACTTTACAGATTTTTAAGTTTTTAAGCATTTTCTAATTATTTTGATATTTCTTGTAAAAGTAACTTAATTAATGAAACTGTTGTTCTTTTATTTCTTGTAAATTTTTGTTCCTTTATGTTGTCCAAATTTAATTTTACACTCATTTGATTGATTACATGATATATTATAATATATTGATTCCTTTGATTAACTTGTAGGTGAAATATATGTATTGATTTCTTTGATTAACTTGTAGGTAAGATGGAAGGTCCAGAATTTACAAGACCACTTGCGGATCGTGAGTGCCGTGAAGGAAGACCAGTCAAGTTTGAATGTGCTACCAAGGGCATTCCTAAACCTGATGTCAAATGGTAAAACTTCATTTCTCTAAATAGTACCTTTCATACTAATTTTTGTTTATATGAAGAGAAAAACAGAAATACTTTCCATACAATAATCAAATATTTTGGTGTATTGACAAATAGTGAAGTTTATTTATGATTAGGAGGTTTTGTTCTTCAGAATATTTTGGACAGAATACATGTGTATATGTCTTTAGGGTTATTTTGCATTATGAAAAGTATTGCACAAAAATAGATAATTTAAATATGGGAAACCACTTAAGCTTTATGTAGAGAACATCCAGGAATTGATATTCTTTTTAGTAAGATGATGGTTCGATAAAAACCGGAACTGGTAAAAAATAAATAACCTCAAACCAGCTCTGGTGTTGATGTGTTGTATGTCTTAATTTTCTTCTTATTTTTGTAACAAAGCAATTAATATTATAATATTCAGGTTCATCAATGACCAGCCCATTGAGCCAGGTCTTAAGTTCCACACCGAACAACGTAAAGGTTTCGGTGGCGACATTACACATAGTCTTAGTATTGACAACACAGAAGTTGATTATGCTGGCAAGGTCAAGGCTGTTGCCACAAACAAAGCTGGAGAAGTTGAAACCACGGCAACTCTTACTGTTGAAGGTTTGTTTTCATGCTGTTTGTTTCATGTAACTTGAAGATTTTTTATTACAGTGTGTTTTTAATGTGTAAAATTATATGCATGTAATACATACATATTAATTATTGCAATATAAAAGTTCATAATGTCCACTTTTTGTTTCTGTAGTTTATGACCAGTTTAATAATTTGAAAAGGATATATACTACACATTGTTGTTATATTTTATGCAGAGTTTGTCAAAATATAATAGATACTATGAACATTGCTGGAATAAAAACAAAACGCATTTCAGGCAACATATGTAAAAATATTTAATTTACATATGCTGGTTGAAACTTAAAAGTCTGCTTCCTGGAACCTGCTTCCTCCAGTAATGGTGTCATATGTAGAAACATGGTTGTGACTCGATTAGGGCTAGGACCCATGATCAACAGGTGGAGAGGTAGACACCTTAACCACTAGGCTACTTCTTCCCTTATTTACACATGTTGTTTTGAATTTCTTGGAGATATAGTTTCGCAGCTCAAGAAACAATTTTGTTATTTTCTTTCCAGAGAAGAAAGAGACTCCTAAATTTGTCCGCAAACTTGAGAATATTGACACAATTGAGAAACAGACTATAACCTTCGAAGTTGAGGTCACAGGAAAACCCAAACCCCATGTCACATGGTACGTAACTATTTTTACTAATAGAGGGAAGTTAACATTGAAAAATTTGTCCAGACAAACTTATTTGCTGTTGTAATATGAATTTAGTGTTTGAAGTTATTTTTTGTCCAATAGGAATGCGGTATTTCAAATGAATTGTAACACATTTACTTTGGTATATCAGCAAATAATTAATCAGTCTTGTAAATTAATAAAAAAGTAATTTTAAACACTAGATTGGTTAGTGTTCATTAAGCAAATTAATCAGTGTAATGACAGCTTTTCTACATCCATTTTTAAATTATTCATGTCTTGACCATTGCAAAATTTGATACAAATAAAAAGTTTGAAAATGCTTCTTAAAAAATTTAGAAGACAACATATTTAAATGTGTGATGATACATGATTGCAGGTCAAAGGGCAATGTGGAACTTCAGAATATGGAGAATATTGTCTTAGAAGCCACAGATCGTGTTCATACAATGACCTTGAAAAATGTCAAACCTGCTGATGCTGCCCTCTATAGTGTCAAGGCCCACAACCCTGCGGGACAAACTTCCTGCAGTGCTCGACTTAAAGTTGCTCGTAAGTTTTACAAAACCTTTTCGCTTTTTCTATTTTCTCTCTTTACTTTCCAATAATTTAAGGGTTTTTTTTATATCTGACTTGAATATCAGAAAATCTGTGTATGTTGTTTTTACTCCGATACAAATTACAGTAATACTTAAAAATTTGATTATGATTTTTGATAAAGTAGCTAATTTAGATTTTATATGACCAATGAATAAATAATACAATTATTAAATATGTTTTATACCTATTTTTATTTTCATCATTTTTTTTAAGTATTTAACAATTTAATATTTGATACTAACCATTTCCAGGTTCCATGAAACAAATTTATTTTTACGCCTGTCATTTTACAATAACATCAGCTATGCTATATGACATACTTGTTTAGAATTTTCTACAACTAAATGTAAACTTACTGGTCTGTTTATATTCTGTTTAAATATTACTTTTTCATAAATTCACATTGATGAATTTTCTATAAAATTTCTGTCTGTGAAAATGTTTTGTCTGTGCTTATTTGTTATAATTTTTTAATCAATGTCATAGGAAGTAGTTTGAAATAGGGATCTTAAAATAACTTTCTTTATAGTCAAGTACTGAAAGTAAATTTCAGAAATTTATTAACTGATACAGTAGATTCTAGATAAGTTTTTATTTTAGCTTTGAGCAAATTTAGCACTCTTGTGGGATTTTTTTATTATATTTTTTTTAATTTTTAAGTGAATTGGCACAAAGAAAAATAAAAAATAATTTTGCTAAATGATAGAAAATAGTTGTTTGTGGTGTTGGTGCTGTGGTTTTGTGTATGTTGAGAATAAATGTAACAACTTCTCCACTAGAATGTATTGATTTTAAAGCTTGCGAAGAAACAGAACTTATTTTACCAGAGGATGTAGAATTGTGTGATGAGGGTAAGACAAATAGAGGTCAAAAGTTCATACTGTAGAAAGTTCCGGTTTTGTTCCGGTTTTTATACACAAAATGTTTTTTGATTTTTAGCTATTTCATCTGCACATTGTTATGTTTATATCATTAAGGCAAAAACATATAAATATTGTTTCTCAGGGAATAGTTTCACTATATTTACTGTAAGGGATGATGTTACAAGAAATATTATCTTTATGAAAATAAAATTTAAGTTGGAATTTAGGAATATTGAAGTATGTTATCAATTAATTGCCTCTAAAAATACATTTATTTGAGAGAAAAATCTTTGGCCCTGCTTAAAATCTTTTAAATCTCTGAGAAACATTATTAGTTTTGGCCTTAAATATTTCTTTTTATGAAAGCAATGCTGCATGATTCATATAGATAGTGGCAATAATTTTGAGAATAATGTGCATGTCTTAATTTCAAATGGAAAGGAAGACAATTTGTTGTCTTGATAGACTAATATTGTATGTATACTGAAAAATCTGGCAACTGTGACTGTGTGGCTGTGGTCTGCTCCTTTCAAACAACTTTCACTAAAATCAGGCAAGATCTTCAGTTAAAAAGTTTTGCAAAAATCTAGGTAGCTTATTGAACGCCTGTGGTTCAAACTAAGTTGCACCAGCCCTCATGTATCTGGAATAATGTACAATTGAGCAACTCTGAGAACTCTGAGCATGCACTTGTAAAGCTGAAAAGATTAAAGGTATCAAAGTGGCCTGTGATTAAACTCAGTTGCACCAGTCCTCATGTACCAAAATATACAGTGAAACTTTGAGCATGCACTTATGAAGGTGGAAAGTTCCTAACAAAGTATCAAAATGTGTTCTAACATTCACATAAAAAGAAGAAGATATATTTATGTTAAAGTCTGTCCAAGTTTTTTATGCCACCGCAGCATCTGCGATGCGGTGGCATATAGCGATTCACCTGTGTGTGTGTGTGTGTGTTTGTGTGTGTGTTTGTGTGTGTGTTATATAGATTACATAGTGAACTTAAAAAATCTTCTTGTGAAAAACCACTTGTCCAATTTCAACCAAACTTGGCAGGATTGATCCTTGGGTGAAGGGCTTCCAAAGTTGTTCAAAGAATTTCATTCCATGCAGAAATCTGGTTGCCATGGCAACCAAAAGGAATTATAAGAATAAATTTAAAAAATCTTCTTGTAAAGACCCAAAAGGCCTAGAGCTTAGATATTTTGCATAAGGCATTGTCTGGCAGATCTCTACCAAGATTGTTCAAATTATAACCCTGGGGTCAAAATTGGCCCCGCCCCGGGGTCATTGATTTTCACTATATGTACATATAGTAAAAAACTTAAAATAACTTCTTGTAAAGACCCAAAAGGCCTAAGGCTTAGATATTTTGCATAAGGCATTGTCTGATAGACCATTACCAAGATTGGTCAAATTATAGCCCTGGGGTCAAAATCGGCCCCGCCCCGGGGGTCATTGATTTTCACTATATGTACATATAGTAAAAACTTAAAATACCTTCTTGTAAAGACCCAAAAGGCCTAGAGCTTAGATATTTTGCATAAGGCATTGTCTGGTAGACCTCTATTCAGATTGTTCAAATTATAGCTCTGGGGTCAAAATCGGTCCTGCCCCGGGGGTCATTGGTTTTCCTTATACAAATGTATGTATATAGTAAAAACTTTATAGTAACAAAATTTCTTCAAGCAATTGACAAATGCTAGAGGTTGGATATTTTGCATGAAACATTGTGAAGTGAACTTCTAGCAAGATTGTTCAAATTATAGCCCTGGGGTCAAAATTGCCCCTGCCCCTGGGGTCATTGATTTTCAATATATACATACATGTATAGTAAAAAATCAAAAAATCTTACTGTCTGAAGGTACAAGGCTTAGAGCTTGAATATTTGTTAAATGATATCATCTATAGGTACTCTACCAAAGTTGTTCAAATTTTGCCTCTTGTGTCAAAATTAGCCCCGCCCTGTGGGCCATAGGTTTTCCTTATATGTATATAGTAAAAACTTAAAAAATCATCTTCTCTAAATTTACAAAGGCTACAGTTAAGATATTTTGCATAAAACATTATGTAGTGAACCTCTAGCAAGATTGTACACATTATAGCCCTGGGGTCAAAATTGGCCCCACCCCCAGGAGTCATTGATTTTCACTATGTACATATAGTAAAAAAAAAAAAAAATTGTCTGAAGGTACAAGGCATAGAGCTTTGATGTTTGCTATATAATATCATCTATGGGTTCTCTACTAAAGTTGTTTTAATTATGCCCCTAGTTTTAAAATTGGCCCTGCCCAGGGGCAGTGATTCTCATTATGTTCACATAGTAAAAACAGAAAATAAAACAAATTTTTTCTGAATGGGAGAAAGCTACAGCTTAGATATTTGACTTGAAATGTTGTTTGGTGGACCTGTATCAAGATTGTTTTGAATTAAACCCTTGGGTCCAAAATTTTGCCTTGCCCAAGGAGACAGTGACCTACTTTCTTGTCCCTTGATGTACAGCAATGAAATTTTGACCATGATTGTGCACAGTTTTAGTTGTAAAATTGAACTTTGATATCAGGTGACCTAGATTTTGATGATGTGACCTACTTTCTTGTCCTTTTATGTACAGCTATAAAATTTGAACCATGTGTACAGATTAAGATGTTAAGTGAACTTTGATTTCAGCTGACCTAGATTTTGACAAAGTGTCTTACTGTGTTGTCCTTTGATGTAGTCATGAAATTTAGGCTGTGTGAAATATGACCATCAAATTCACTAGACTCAAGTGCATTGATATATTCCTACTCTGATCTTTTATTGAGTTAACAACAGATTTAACCACTAATCTGATAATAAGAATTAGATAGGTCAGGGATCTATGCATTATGACAATCTTCAAAATTGTATAGAAACAAAAAAAATCTGTATCAACACTACTATTTAGTGTTGTATTAATGCGGTGGCATAGCATTTTTCTCAAATGCAATCTTGTTTTTTTTTTTTTGTTTTTTTTCTCATTACCATCCCTTTATTTTTTGTATATTATAAGAGTCAAATCTGCTGTGGTAAATTTGTTTTGGAATAGAAAAATCTTTCAAAATTGTGCACATTGTTTTACTTTCACTCAGAGATAGAGCGAAAAGAATGCTCCATGAAAGAAACAAAGTTAATAAATAAAAGATACAGTACAGTGTAGTATACTAGTAATAATATTTTAGTGTACATATAACATTAACAGTTTTAGCTGCAGCATTTGATAATGAATTGACATTTTGCCTGGATAGTAACAATTAAAAAGAAAAGTAATCCAAACTTCACTTCTGTTGATGTCATGTCTAAAATATGTAGAAAAAGTAGTTCTAACTGCCATTAATTGTAATCTCATGCTGCTAGAAGCACGCATATTGCAAAATTTATATTTTACGCTTTAATCTGTTCTTGAAATCTTAAATGTTGTCTGGTGAAAAAAAATTGCTAACTTGTAACAAGATGTTAACGCAATATATAATAAATACTAAAATGATTATAAAAAATTAGATGTTCTAATATCAACGGATATGTTTTTAGCAGATAACTTTCACAAAAACAAACCTAATTTTTAACAAAAACTGAAAAAGTAACATAACATAACATGGCTTATTTAACAAAAATAAAATAAATACGCGGGCTGCGATACTTGCGATCACTCTATGCTGCGACTCTACACATTATAACAAAAGTGATTTTATGGGATCATATTAGATTGTCAAAAAAAACCAAACAAATATACTGGTGATTGAATATCTGCATTTCTCTAGTCAAACTAGAAAAAACTGCTCCAGAATGATATTTAACACTTCCGCATATTCTCAAAAATTAAGCTAAAATGAATATTGGGGGGGAAAAAATAAGAAAAAAAAGTTATGTTCTTTTCCAACTGCTATATATCAGTAACATAAAAATGTATTATTACGTGATACCATAAAGTCACTATTAAAATGGCTAATGAAATTAATTTGTTCATTTTAGGTAAATTATTGCTTGCATATTTTACGGTTATCCTAACCAAATATTTCTATGTTTTACAGCTGCAAGACGACCAAGTTTCATGCGTCGTATGTCAGATATTCTTGCTCCAGAAAACGGAGAGGCCAAGTTTGACTGTAAGGTTGAAGGATTCCCATTACCTGAGGTGAAATGGTAAGTTTCTTTCACCTTATTTTCTTTTTTTACATTCATAGTGCATCACTGCTTTGGCTTTTATGATTTTTAGCTTGTCTGTTTTGAAGAAAAAGTCGAGCTTTTATGATTGCTATGTCATCATTGTCGTTGTTGTCGACATTGTGCAAAAACTTTATTGTAGCCGATTATTCAAAGATTTTAAAAGATATCAACATGAAACTTTGAATACTTGTTTATCTTGACAAAGTACATAATTCTGAAAGCTATAATTTTGGCCAGAACTTTTACACTTTATTTTTGTTCAATATATTTTTGTATTTTATTTTAAAAGGTGATCACTTACAATAGAAATTGACCTTAATCTTTAGGTTTTATTTTAAAAACCCATTGCTTACAATAGAAAATATTACTTTAAAAACCTTTAAATTAATACATTTAATCTTCAGGTTCATCAATGACAAGGAGCTTGAACCAAGTGAAAATGTCATCATGGAACAGAAGAAGGACGGCACCTGTGTGTTGACCATCAAGGATGCAAGCCCCGACATGCAGGGTGAGGTCCGTGCTGTAGCTGCCAATGTTGGCGGAGAGGATCTCTGTAATGCTAATCTTGAGGTCAGAGGTCAAGCACCAACCTTTATCGAAACACCAATCAAATGCACAATCCTTGAAGGTTTGTTAAGTGAAATATTTCTCTTTGTTAAATTTTTTTATTAATGTTGGTTAATTGTTATTTTTATGTTATACATGCCCTGTTCATCTTGTTTTTGTTGTTTTCAATTGGAATGATTTTACACATCTTAATGGGTTCGTTAGCAATGCAAATCTATATTTTTTTTATTAACAAGCAGAGATGAACTTTTTTCTCCTTAGAATTTACAAAATACTCATAATTTATCATTTTAAATTGAAAAAAATATTTTTACAATTTGTAAAATTAGTTTTATATATTTTCATTAGGAGACGTTGCCATATTCAAATGCCTTATCAAGGGTGAACCATCACCCACTGTTGAATGGTCAAAGGGTAAATGGTCTAAACTGAAAAACTCTGATAAAATTAATATGTACAAAGACGAAAATACCAGTGAAGACATTCTAGAAATCAAGGACATAAAGAAGAAGGATGCTGGAACGTACAATATTAGTGCAACTAACGAGCACGGCACAGAACAAGTGGCCGCAACTTTGATTGTTACCTCCAATCCTGAAGAGGCTGAAGACTGGAAGGCCTCTCTTAAACACAGGTAAATTTTCTAGCTATTAGCAGTGGAAAAAAAATATTCTACAAAGGTAGATTGTCTTCTTCTTAAAGTCATGTTACCATTAATAGTGATAAAATATCCAAATATCAGTGATTAATGTTATTAGTTGAAATTGCTAAGCTGATGGGTAGAAGCGAATATATAGACATGTTGAACAAATCAAATTATACCAGTCAGGCTATTTTCACCTATTAATTTTGTTTTCATTGCTTCAACTTCTGTAACCATTTATATAGAATGTTTTTCATATAACCAAATATTAAGGAGGCTTTTATGGACTTCCAGCCCGCATAGCTCAATCGGTTAGAGCGCGAGTCTTGTACTCTCAACATTGTGGGTTCGATTCTCATGGCTAACCAACTAAAAATACTTATCAGTCTTTTTGAATGAGACTTATAATCTAGGTCCTGTGTATGAGTGCTTTAATACTTGGTATGATAAAAAACCATGAGAAGCTTCTAGAATTGAGATATTTTTCTGTATCTGTATCTTACACTTTCCTCCATGTACTGTATCTTACACTATCCTCCAAAATCTAAAATGACTAAAACTCTTCTTGAGGACTCACCAATATTAGCAATAGATGGCCAGTGTAAATAAAATGGAATCCACACACACACGCTTTTATTTAACATTACAGGGAATATGATAGAGAGCACGCGGAGATTGAAGCCGACTGGTTACCTAACTTAAAACATGTCGAAGGTGAAGAGGGCTCTCCAGTGAAGGAGGAAGAGAAAGAACTTGTCAAAGAAAAAGATGAACCTGTCGCATTCCAGATTCTCCAGAAACGAAGGATGTCAGAGGTATATATACATTGTTATGTCAGTTCCATTTAGATGCAGAAACACATCTAAAATTAAAGGTTTTCATCTTAATTTTTGTTTGTCTTTCATAATGCCTTGTTGTACTGAGCTATTTTCCTACCAACATCTCTTATTTTTGTTCATTTTTAGTGCTTAAAACATAACTGTAATTTTTATATTTTAATCAGCTTGAAGGTAAAAGAGACAAAATTGATGTTGAACCAATTGAGCGTGAAAAGATTGACCTCGATATGGCAGCTCCAACTAAACTTGAGAAAGATGAGGCCCCAACTGACGAATTGGAGAAGAAACCATACAAACATGAACCTAAAGAGGTTACCATAGATGAGGTGGATGCAACAGAACTTCTTATACCAAAAGTCAAGGTAAAACAAACTTTTAAGACAATTATTTTTATTATAACCTTCATATGATTTTAGAACGTTAAGTTATTTTATAGACGATTGTAGAGTTGTGCTTGTTTGATGTATGCCTAGATATATATGGTATTTCCTTTTGTATAAATGATGATGAAATATGGAGTAGCTAGGAATGAGGTATCAATCTTCCTTATTGGAATCTAAGTGTTAAAGATATTATGAGAAAAAATTCTCTAAGGTTTGAGGTAAATCTTATTGTAACACAAATGATAAAAGTACATCATCCATTATAAGTTCTTGTAAAAGCAGTATATTTTATAACTTTCCGTATCGGACCAGACCTCAAGGTTATAAAACTTTTTTCTGAGTTTTGCCTCAAATCCCATGATTTTCATTGGTCAGTGTACATTCTTTGTGGCAATTTCTGACCAATCAAATGCCTGAGATAAGAGTTTGAGGTACGGGAATTTCTTTATAATCTCGGACCCAGAAGAGCTGATTTTAGAAATAATTTTTTTAATTCATTATTATTTATCTCATTAGAAAGCTAATCATTAAATGAAAACAATTTAAACTTTATTTGTGTATAACAGTGGGAATGGACAACACCTCTCAAGGATGTCAAAGTCAAAGAGACAGAATCTGCTGACTTCCAATGCGAGTTCTCTGTAGCAGACGTCAATGTTACATGGACGGTAAAAGGGGAACCAGTCGAGGTCAGTCCCAAATACAGCATGACCTCAGAGGGCAAGGAACACAAACTCACCGTGGCTAAATGTCGACCTAGAGATGTTGGAGAGGTCACATGTTCTTACTCAGACTACACAACAAGTGCTAACTTAGATGTGGAAGGTATGTTAAGAAATTATTTATGGCAAACATGAAGAAAATAAGTTTTACAGCTTGAAATGTTAGTTTTTATGCCCCCCCACTGCGAAGTGGTGTGTATAGAATTGCCATTGTCTGTTTGGCCAGATGTCATGTTCTCAGTCCATAGTGGGACGAAACAGTGGAAAGTTGGGACTCCCTTGTCTCTGCATACATTTCTAGTCTTTTACTGGATTTAAGTCATAATACTGATAGTGTCAAATGTTGATTTTTCAGCTTCTATAAGTATAGGAAAACACCTGATGCCCTCAATGTATTATTTCAAACCTAAGTGAGCAACTCTGCATAATCATCAACCTAACACAATGTAGTCAGTAAGCATTTAGCATTCCTATGATTTCTGATATTAACATAATAATTTCTGGTGATATATCTAATTTCAGTCTTTGTATAAAAGTAATAAAAAAACATGTATTTTCAAAATCTAGTAAGTTTTCATAATAGCATGCCTTCATCGCTTTACCCATGACAAGTTCATTGTATAATTACAGAAATGGTAAAAGAATTTACTGTTAAACTTGACGACACATCAGCTGTTGAGAACACAGAAGCCACATTCACATGTGAAACCAATGATGATGAAGCTGAGGTCGTCTGGATGCTTGACAACAAGCCTCTACCTGTCTCTGATAAATATAAAACCCAAAGTGAAGGAACTACG
Source organism: Ruditapes philippinarum (assembly GCF_026571515.1). Classification (NCBI taxonomy): domain Eukaryota; kingdom Metazoa; phylum Mollusca; class Bivalvia; order Venerida; family Veneridae; genus Ruditapes; species Ruditapes philippinarum. The sequence goes on along the minus strand of NW_026854799.1, from coordinate 613,788 downwards.
CATACTCTCACAATTTTTGACTTAACATCCAATGATAACTGTGATGTCTCAGCAACATTTGGAGACCAGTCTACCACAGCTAAACTTGCTGTTGAAGGTAAAATATACACTTCTAAATGAAAAATACAAATCATTTAGACTTAATGTCTGTTAAGTAAGTTTCTTAATTATTTTCAAGTCCCCTTATCTCCTTTGGTTTAAATTTTGATGTTTTTCTTAAAGGAAGGATGTTACTCATCTAGCAGGCTGGTATTTCTATATTGCTGCTTGCACATGCATAAAATGATGTAGAATTATCTTAACACATGAATAGATAATGGAAATACATGCAAAAACTACACATCAAATTCTATTGACAGTGATTTATATACATTATGTGTAGTAGGCTAGGTACTATAGCATAATGAATGGCACATTTAAGTGTTTTTAATGCCTTCCTGACTTATGTAACATCCTTTGATTTTACAGAAATTACTGCCAAATACACAGTACCACTATCAGATGTTTCAGTATTAGAGAAGTCTGATGCAGAATTTTCATTTGAATTGTCACTTCCTGTTGACAAAGTGCGCTGGTTTTTGGATGATGTTGAACTTCGACCAAATAACAAAACACAGTTTATTGATGACGGTAAATTACACAAACTGATCCTCAAGGATGTTGATGTGACCGATGAAGGTCAAGTCAGTGTTCTTGTTGGTGACAAGAAATCTACAGCAAATCTATTTGTTCAGGAATTATCACCAGACTTTATGAAGCCATTATCTAATGTAACTGTTAAAGAACATGAAAATGTGGAATTCGTGACAGAGGTGAACAAAGAAGGGGTTACTGTGAAATGGTTTGTGGATAACAAAGAAATTGAAGAAGACGAACGATTTGAGATTTACTCAGAGGGTCGCACTCATAGGCTTATCATTAAGAATGCTGTAATGCCAGACTCTGGTGAGATTATGGCTAGAGTTGAAGGAAAGACCCAGAAAGCTACCCTAGAAGTACAAGGTAGGAATGCTTTGTTTTTTCCATATTTATCCTCTCTAAAGACTGGCTTTTTCTTCAATTTAGAGTATAAAATGAATGCACCTCATACTATTAGAGAATCACAAAAGTCTTCATGAATTATAGAAGAAAGTGTAAGCAAATTACTAGTGATTCTAATGTAAAATTCGTACTAATATATATGTATGGCTTTATTAGATAGTTTAGTCATTTTCTGTGGAGATTCTTTGTTCTAAAGAAAACCAAGGATTGACCGCAAAACTGCTGTGACTTATATGAAATAAAGAAGGACTCACAACAGTTTTACGATAAACCCTCAATATTAATCATCTGTTACTAAAAGCTGATATTTTTCTTGAAATTTAGAAATCCCTGTTGAAATTGTTGCTGAGCTAACAGAACAACATGTTGAAGAACATAAGGCCTCGTTTTTCACGTGCGAGGTAAATAAACCCGACGTTACTGTCACCTGGTTGAGAAATGGCGAAAAAATCAAAGAAAGTGAGAAACATCAGAAAATCGAAGATGGAACCACCCACACACTTGTTATCATGGATACAGACAAATCTGATGTTGGTGAATACACTGTTGTCATTGGCGACAGAAGAAGTTCTGCACAGTTACATCTGGATGGTAAGTCCTTGATTAGATGAATGAATGAATAATTATGATTAGTGCTTGATTATTATAGTGTTAATATACTGGAACAAATCTAAATGTATGAATATAACAATAAAATTTGTCTTTATATTAATTTTTCAATGCAATTTTTAGGTTGACTGAACATTGGGTGCATGCTTGATTATAATTTTGAATATGTTGAACACATAATCTGACAACTTTGTAATATTTGATTATTGTTTATGTTTTTAAAGTTACTGTTTTCTTTTTCATTTAAATGACTTAAATTTAGAAATTGGCTTTTGAGAATGTTATGAAAACATATAATTTTGCATGTAGGCTGTTTTGTTAATACATAATAATTCAGTATTATATTATTGCTTTTATGCATTGATTTTTGTCTTGAACTTTCATGACAAGTAAAGTAAATATGTATGGTAAATGTATTGAGATTAAAAACAATGATTTACTATAAATCTCTGCTACATGTCTAACATGGGATATTAAATCATGTAAATTACCAGTAAAAAGCCTGACTTCTCCAGGGTGTCATGGTTAGCAAAAATGCTAACCATTTGAAGGAAATTTGCTGGTTTGAAATTGAAAACCCTTAAATACATATAATTTGTTCCAAAATTAAAACATGGAAAAGTCCATAAAGATTAATTTAAAGACGATGGTAAGACTTTAACATTTTTAATGGCACTCATTAGTTCTTGTCTTGTCATGAAAGTTTTATTTATGTTACTGTGGACATGCTCATTTCACTATCATCAATATATGTAAAAAATTTCAATCTAGTACTATGAAAAATATTTTAAAATAAATGTTTTATTCGGGGAAACAACTGAAAGAATGATTTAGAAATAGGATAGTTTAGGTCAATTCACTGAATATGAATCAAGATTTATTGGTAGAATAGGTTGGTATTTGGTATAGTAAACTTGAGTTTGCATAGGTGATGTTTTTATGACATATTTTAAAAAATATGTAAATTATTAAAATCTTTATTGATCAGTACCATTAACTAGAAATGCTTTAAAACCTGAAAATGTTTTCCAAAATCATTTTTAGCTCGACTTTTCTATGAAAAGGGGAGCTATCCTACTCGCCCCGGCGTCGGCGTCGGCGTTAGCGTTGGCGTCACACCTTGGTTAAGTTTTTCGTACCACCCCACTTTATTTCAGAAGTATTACAAGTATGGCTTTGAAACTTACCATACTTGTTCACCATCATAACCTCCATCTACAGACAAGAGTACATAACTCTGTCAAGGTTTTTGACAGAATTATGGCCCTTTTTTGACTTAGAAAGTGTATTGAGCTTGTTAAGTTTTTTGTACCACCTCACTTTATTTCAAAACCATTGGAGGTATTGCTTTGAAACTGACCATACTTGTTTACCATCACGACCTTCATCAACAGACAGAGGACATAACTCTGTCAAGGTTTTTGACAGAATTATGCCCCTTTTGACTTAGAAAATACATTGAATATGGGTAAAATCCACTTATTGCCTTAACCCTTTGAGATATTGCTTTGAAACTTTTAATGCTATTTCACATCATTACCCCCATCTGTACGCAAGAGAAGGTAACTCTGTCAAGGATTTGTTTTAAAAATTAAGGCCTTTTATCGACTTAGAATCTTGGTTAAGTTTTTTGTACCAGTCCACTTTTTGACTGAACTGTTTGAGATATTAATTTGAAAGTTGGAATACTTGTTTACAATCATGATTCCCAAACATGTCCAGGAGAAGGTAATTCTGTCAAAGATTTTATTTGAATTATGGCCCTTAACTGTCAATGTTTTGTATTATAGGCAAGCACTAAAAAACTTAAAAAATCTAAAAAAATTCATTCCTATCCACTTGTTCACTTTACCATAAATTATGTCATATAAACATTGCTGTAATATTCAAGGGTATCAAACAACTAGTTCACTTTAAAAATACAGAGATTCTTGTATTGCCTTTTACTGCAAAAACTTTTTTTATTGGCAAGCAATAAAAAAGTCGAGCGCGCTGTCTTACGGACAGCTCTTGTTTTTATATATTACTTACATTGAAATATGTTTACAAGTATTCTAATAGTTGTTCAAATTTTAAATAAATTAAGATATTACATAAATTGAAATGTTATTTTACATTGTTGTCAAATCTTTGTAACGAAAAACAATTTCTACACAGTCATTCATTACACATATGCATAAAATATATTCATCTATGCAGACTGCCTTGTGTAGCAACTTGCATCTTGCATCATATATACATTATGCGTGTAGCTTATATTACAAATTATTGATTTCTTTTAGCTTTTTAACTTGTTTGCATATTATATTGTGTAGTTTGTCGTGAAGTATTTTTAGACATTCATATTATTGTAGAAAACATTTTTTAACTGCTTTATCATGGGAATATTGCAGAAGAAATCCTGAAATTCATTATCCATCAATTGGATAAATCTTAATTCTATATTTTAGACTTATAACTGTAATACAGTTATTACATTGTTTTAAAACCTGCTAGAAATTGCATATTTTATCATTTTTATTGTTTACTTAATAAATAAAGTTTTCTACAAATAATAGTGGTTTGTTAATAAAACAGTATCTGTATTTACTAAAAGTATAAACCATATCTGGACTAGTATGTAGATAATTATATCAACTTCATGAATTCAACTTCACCAATTCATGATTTCAACATCATGAACTCATATTTTGAACTTAATGTTTTCAAGTTCATGAACTTCATGAAGTTGAAGTCATGGATTAGTGAGAAAAAAACAAATTTAATTCATGAAGTTGAAATTGTGAGGTTCAAAATATGTATTCATGAAGTTGAAATTGTGAATTTGTGAACATGAAATTAGGAATTCATGAATTTGAAATGGTGAATTTGTAAAGTTGAAATCAGGAATTGATGAAGTTGAATTAACCCCACTAGTCTTTCGTACAAATTTCAACAAAATCTCTTACAATGATTATGAATGAATCACTGGCATATGATTTTAACAATGGTAAATACAGATATTGATTTATGATTGCATGAAATTGAATGACATTGTTTGATATGATTTTATATTATAAATAATCAGGAAAACTTATTTATCAAAATTGCATGAATGGTTTCAAAGGTTACTAACTGTATGATAAATTAGAAAAAAAATACATATACTAAAATCAAACAATGGCAAACTGAAATTTCAAAACTTTTTTTCCCCCCTAAAATAGTTAATTTTTGACTGGTTTTATTTTTTTTGTATACTTGCTTTGCAGGACATATAATGAGTATGGTACCAGTCCAGATTCTGTCAGCACTACATCAGTCAGAAATGCACCAGAACCAGTCTGTCATATTTACATGTCACTTATCCCATGATAACGTGCCTGTCACATGGTACAGAGATGGGGTAGAAATAAGTGATAGTACGAAATATACAATAAAAGTTCTTGGAACTTTGCATAAACTTTGTATCCATGATTTAGACTTATGTGACGAGGCCGTCTACACTGTAAAAGTAGACAGTTCAGAAAAATCGTCCTCCGCCATGTTATTTTTAGAAGGTCTGTAAAGACACAATTTTTTTTTTACATTCCCCCTTTTTTAATGTGTTCAAAACATGTATGAAAAAAAGCTTTTTTGTCACAGAAAAAAAAAGCTTTAAATTGAGGTGGGTGGGGTAAAAAATCCATTTGTGTAACATGTTATATATTAACCTATTCACTGGTTTTAAAAATTAAAATGTCACATGTGTCTAAACCTTTACTTATATGTTACATATTTTTTACAATTTTTTTTCACACTTGCCTCCTTTTACACGTTTTTCACATTGTTATTTTGCATTTAATTTTCAATGATTTTGTTAACTATTTTGCAATTAAGAGAGTTTGCCAAAAATAGGAAGATATTGATGCATGTAAAATAATGTACATAATTTATATTTAATATACAGTATGAAATACTAACAACAGTCATGGGCTGATAGATTTATGCAATGCATGTAGTATATACAGACAATATTAGTGATCTTTATACTTGTAGTTTATTTATATGCAAATAAAATCAAAGAAATTTGTGATAAAACAAAATTTTTGTAATAAAAATATGAAAACTTTTATGATACTTTGTCATGTTGTCATAGTAGATCTAGTCATGTTATTTTATCAGAAAAAAAATGACATGTTATAACACAGTCGGCTTCATTAATATTATGAATACCACAAATACTCTTTGCTTGATTATATAACCGGAAATTCTATTTATAGATTGCATGCTTGTAAACACATGGGTAGCTTCAGCACTTAGTTGCTATGGTAACAATATTGAATAGTATCTTTATGACACACAGTCTTTAATAATGAAAAAACAGAAAAAAGATTCTTAAAAATTTAAAAAGGAAACTTTAGCGAGAATGAGGAATATATTAATAACGAATGAGCATATCTGTTGACTGTTGAACTTGCACAATGAGCATGCCCAGAATAGCAGTGTGACATCACTTCCTGTGTGTGTGAGTATGTTCCTCCATGATCCTTTCCTTCCAGAGAGCCCTATAAATGTTTCTTTGACACTAAATCGTCATCACATTGAAAGTTTGCACCAGACTGAGCAACTAGCAACTTTCACCTGTTTGACCTCCAAGTCAGCTGTAGAGGTCAAATGGTATAAAGACAAAGACGTAGTTAAGCCAAGTAGTAAGTACGAGCTTCAAAACTTCGGACGTGAACACCGACTCACAGTGCATGACCTTTGCATGTCTGATTATGGGGATTATGCAGTCTCCATAAGGAGTTTACGAAAATTTCCACAAACGCACGTTTCCATAGGTTTGTCTATAATTTTTCTTGCTTTTTTTGCTCTCATTTGATTACTGACTGCATGTAAATGATTACAGTTTTAAAACTATAGTTTGTTGTAATTCTGCATAAATGCATTTTGCTCAGCATGTTAATTTGATTTTGTTTTACATGCTAAGTTAACTTGTTTGAATCTACATGAGAATATAAGTTTAGGTATTTCCTATCTGCTCAACAATGTTTTTTTAAATATTCAAATCATATGTATAATTAATTTCTCACCCTTTCAGCTTTCCAAAAGGATTTTCCTATAATATTTTGAACAAATAATGACCATTGTGTTTGCTGCATTTTCAGAGCCCCCGACACAGTTTATTATCCCACTTAGTGAAGCCACATGCCAGGAAGGTGATGATGTGACCTTCACCTGCGAAATTACCGATGACAAAATCCCGGCACGTTGGTTCAAGGACGAAGAGAAACTTCAACCATCAGACAAATATGTAATGAAAAAAGATGGCCGCAAACACTCGCTGACCATCAAGAATGCAACTCTCGAGGATAGAGCTGAATATACCATCAATCTTAAAGATGGGAAAAGCAGTGCTCCACTCTTTGTTGAAGGTATTGCTATATTTTTGTTATTTAAAAGCCTTTTATTAAAAATGCACAAAATAAAAGTCACGAAAAAAGGAAATGAGCTTATAGCGGGTAATGTATGTTGATGTACAAATAATTGAAAGGATTTAACAAGAAACCATTCTTTTCAGTTAATGAATTTTATATCAACAACATTGATAATAATGACTTTTAAATCACCAAAGCTAATATTGAAATAGTTTGATACAAATAACTTAATCTTTTCAGAAACTCCTCTGGAGTTCACAATGCCTTTACAAGAGCAGACGGAATGTATTGAAGGAGATACTGTCACCCTCGTCTGTGAGGTGAACAAGCCCAACAAACCAGCCATGTGGCTACGTGATGGAGAACAGATCGTCCCAGGTGATGGAGTGGAAATAACTGTGGATGGTAACATTCATAAACTGTTGTTACGTCGTGCATCTCTGGACAGTGAAGCAGAATATACATGTATGATTGGCAATGTTGACACGACAACCATGCTCTATGTTGAAGGTAAAGTCAATATTCCATACTTCAGTAATTACATCCCTTTAAGGACTGACAAATGGTATTTAATTTTGCTATGTTCTACTGTATAAGTTGATATTTCCATGTGTCAAAATGTTAGCAAATTTAAAATTCCAGACATTTCGCATTAGGAAATATTAGCGAATCATGCAAGGGTAGAATTAATGACAGGTTGGTTGGTATTTACGCATTGCTAAATGAACCACTTATACAGTATAACTTAAATTATAGAACTTGAAGTTGATTGGTCTTGCACATGTTTATGTATTTGTTTCTTTTTCAAAACAGATGATTACATATTATTTATACAATAATGAGTCAATATTTTAAATTTAACAGAACCTGCAGCAGAGTTTACTCATCGTCTAAGTGACGTCTCTGGACAAGAAGGTGAAGACATTGAGATGTACGTGGAATTAAGCCGACCAGATGTTCCGGTTAACTGGATGAAGAACCGAATGCCACTTAAACCCAGTGAAAGAATCCACATTTTGTGTGAACGCTATCGTCAGGTGCTCCAGATTTTGGACGCTATTCCAGAGGATGAAGGCGAATACACTGTATGCTTGCCTGATAAAACGGAATCCTCCGCCATCGTTAAGATAAAAGGTTTGTGTTACACTTGAAAGAAGTTTACTAACATCAAAAATTAATTTCATTTGTCTAAATGTAAGCTTACTAATAATAATGTTTTTCATTGGCATCAATTAATATTGTACAGCATTTACTTAAATTTCTATTTAACAATTAACTTAATATTGTAAAGTATTTACTTAAATTTCTATTTTATATTGTAACATTATGTTTGTACATTTATGAAATTATTTTTATTGAAATAATTATAAGATACAAAATATGTGACTTATGTATATCAGAATGTGACTTGATTCAGTCATTTATCATAGAATAATTAAAATAATTAAATGACCTCTGTGGAAAAGTGTTTAAAGTAGCTAATTTCAAATTTGTCTTTCATTTTTTTTTATCAGAACTTATTTTCATGACACCCAGTTACTTTTTATGTTATGACAAAATGATTTGATAGAATGTTTTATTTTTTATTTTATTTTTATTTTCAGAAAAAGCTCCAGAATTCAATAAGCCACTTGATGATCAGACAGTTAAGGAAAAGGACATTTTGACCTTGACCTGTGAACTCACAAAACCGGACGTTCCTGTCAAATGGCTGAAAAATGGAAAAGAGATCCAACCAGACGATAGAGTAAAATTCTCAGTTGACCAATACCAGCATCAGTTGGTCGTAGCCGATGTCACATTATCTGATGCCGACAAATACACTTGTGTTTGTGGAGATGTTAGCACGGAGTGTACCATTAAGGTTGAAGGTAAGTTATCTGTGAAATATTTTCCATTTTTGGTTTAAAAGAATCATATGTTGATTGTAAATGAAGTTCCTTACAATTTACTTGGTTTTATTTGACTAACCAATATTGGGATCTTAAGACGGCACAAAACATGATCCCTGAGTATGTCATAAAGCAGGCAACATTTTCTGGAAAATATTTTATTTATTGTCAAAATGTTATGATACACTTTTATAGACTGATTTGTAAGTTGAAGATTATTTTTGGGTTTCTTTATAAAAAATAACAATATAAATTTTGTTTTTTTCTGGCTTCTTAGAACAACCAGTAGAATTCACTAAACCACTAGAAGACCAAACAGTCAAGGAGAAGGAAACTTTGACCTTGACATGTGAACTCAACAAACCAGACAAAAAGGTCAAATGGCTGAAAAATGGCAAAGAAATCAAACCAGATAAACGCATTAAATTCTCAGTCGACCAGTATCAACGTCAGCTTATTATGACAGATGTCACATTGACTGACTCGGACAAATACACTTGTGTTTGCGGGGATGTCAGTACGGAGTGTACCATTAAGGTTGAAGGTAAGTTATCTGTGAAATTTTACCCATTTTATTGGTTAAAAAAGAAAATTCATCAGATGTTGATCATAAATTATAAGTTTTTTTACAATTTAGCACCTTTTTTGACTAACCAATATTGGGATCTTAAGACTGCACCAAACAAGATCCCTGAGTATGTTGTAAAGTAGGCCATCTTTTCTGGAAAATATTGTTTCATTTGTCAAAATCTTATGATACACTTTTACAGACTGATTAATAAGATGAAGATTCTTTCTGGTTTTCTTTATATTGATAAATAACAATATAATTTTTTTTTTCTGACTTTTTAGAACAACCAGTGGAATTCACTAAACCACTAGAAGACCAAACAGTCAAGGAGAAGGAAACTTTGACCTTGACATGTGAACTCAACAAACCAGACAAAAAGGTCAAATGGCTGAAAAATGGCAAAGAAATCAAACCAGATAAGCGCATCAAATTCTCAGTTGACCAGTACCAACGTCAGCTAATTATGACGGATGTCACATTGACTGACGCGGACAAATACACTTGTGTTTGCGGGGATGTCAGTACGGAGTGTACCATTAAGGTTGAAGGTAAGTTTGTTGTTACAAAATACAGAGACAAAATAAGCTATTTTACATCCAAAAGATTGATTGCTACTCTATGGAGAGTTTTGTAGACAAAACTATGAACAAAAATTCAAATTACAACATATTTTTTTATCAGCATGTGTTGAACATTCTATCAGAATCATCTCTAGAAATATCATTTCAGTATGTGAATTTGTTTTTAAAATCCTCTATATAATTATCAATATTTTATTTATTTCTATTAGAACTTCCTGTGGAATTCACACGGCCCTTGGCTGACCTCCAATTCAAAGAGAAGAAAAAGATGACATTGACCTGTGAACTTAATAAACCTAACAAACAGGTGAAATGGCTTAAGGATGGTGAAGAAATTAAACCAGACAAGCGTATCAAGATGTCAGTGGACAAGAAACAACATCAAATGGTCATTGCCGATGTCACTGTAGAAGATGAAGGCAAATACACTTGTGTATGCGATGATGTCAACACAGAATCTAGCATTACTGTTGAAGGTTAGTGTTAGTTTGAATATTATTAGTATAAATTAAGCTTGATTGCGAAACAAGTTCTTGCAACTTATATTAATCACTTTGGAGTTTACTTCTTGGAACCAACTAGTAATCATGTCATATAAAGAAACATGGTTGAGACCCAAGTAGGGCTCAAACCAATGATCCCTGGGTTGAGTGGCAGACACCTCAACCACTAGGCCACGGCTCCCCTTCTAGTAAGTATTGTAATCATTTTTTCTCCAGAAGTATATGAATTCAGTAAACAATGCATAGAATCCTATGTTAAGTGTTGTGGTTAAAGTTGTTTCAGTATATATATAAATCTTTTTTGAGCTTGCATTCTTGGTCTAATCCATGCTGGTGTCATATGAGAAAATGTGGTAGTCAACTACGTAGGGCTCTTAAAGACGTGATTTTTTTTGGCTAGATACTGTTCACAATTTGTTTTGTTTTTACAAAAGATCACTTCCCCTTTTCAAAAACTTCTATTTTGAGAAATCATGTATTTCATTGTTTATGGAATGTTTTTTCAGAACTACCAGTAGAATTCACAAAACCACTCAAGGATAAAAAGGTGAAAGAGAAGGAAACTTTGACCTTGACCTGTGAACTTAATAAACCAAACAAACCAGTGAAATGGTTAAAGAATGGTGAAGAGATTGTCCCCGATGACAGGGTTAACTTCTCTGTTGACCAGTATTTACATCAACTGGTTATAGCAGACGTCACAGTGACTGATGCAGACAAATATACGTGTGTTTGTGGAGATGTTAGCACTAAATGCACCATTAAAGTTGATGGTAAGTAACATGCATGTAATTTCATATGATCAATATTGGATAGGCATTTTTTTGTTGAATGTTTAAAGGGACTCCACGGAAGGTTTTTGACATGATGGGACTTTCAAGATTAATGTTCCATTGTCAAGACAAATAACTTGTGTGCAAAATTCAGTTCATTTGCTCACTCCATTTTATAACTAAAAGTTGTCTAATTGTATAAAATACCTAAAATTGAAAGAGGTGCTTTTCACCCAAATTGGGCTTAGAATAGTAAAAGATAAGATTTGCTTCTTTTTTTTTCTTTTTTTTTTTAGTTTATGTCTGAATTATCTTGTGCATATCTTTCTGTTTTAACAGCCCTAGCTGATCTATGTAAGAAATTAAAATGTTATGTTTTTTTTGTTTGTTTTTTTTGCCTTTGGACATCAGTGGAGCTCCTTTAAGTTAAGAATTAAGTGTATTTGAATACTGTATATATATTATTTTGTCAAATTTTCAGAATTGCCAGTTGAGTTCACCAAACCACTTACCGACCAGACAATCAAGGAAAAGGAAACATTGACCTTGACCTGTGAGGTCAACAAACCAAATGCTCCAGTCAAATGGCTGAAGAATGGCAAAGAGATCAAACCAAATGACAGAATCAATTACTCTGTAGATATGTACTTACATCAACTTGTTATCACAGATGTAACTCTAGAGGATGCCTCAAAATACAGATGTGTCTGTAAAGACGTCAGTACTACATGTACTGTCAAGGTCGAAGGTAAAACATTTTAGTTCATGTTGACTTCTGTCTTTACAAAGCATCCACTTACGGATTACAAATATGAGCTCTGTAACATGTATTGTTTTAATATAAATATTATTTTGTCATCTCTATGCAGTTATATTTCAATGTATGATACAAGCAAAAAGTCACAAATGTAAATGGCAATATCTTATGTTTACATTATAATTTTATTTTTTCAGAATTACCAACAGAATTTACCAAACAGCTTGAGGACACTAAGACACATGTGAAGGAGACAGTCACCCTCACATGTGAGCTTAACAAACCGAAGAAATCAGTCAAGTGGATGAAGGACGGCAAACCTCTACGTCAGACGAGAAACATCAAATGTTCAGTAGATGCTTATACCCATCAGCTTGTGTTTACAGATATAACTTTACAGGAGACAGGAACTTATAGCTGTACATGTGGCGATGTATCAACATCATGCACTGTCACAGTCGCAGGTTAGTAAAACATTCAGTTGTGAGTTCAATCCCTGACAGGTCATTCAATTTAACAGTATTATATTAAGCTTTCTTGCTCGTGATAAAGCATATTGGAAATAGCTTTACCTACTAGTAAACAATTGTCTGACAACAAATCACATGGTTTTGACTATTTTGGTTTCAATATTGTGTAGGAATATGAATTTCTGTCAAATTGTAATGCATAAGATCTTCAATACCACCAAAGTCAAATCTTAATGCTTGCCAGTTACTCTTCAAAGCTGTTGAATATCTTATGTTGTTAGTTTCCAAGTTATTTTCATTTAATGTATACTTTGATGTTTTAGAGTATACATTGTACTTGCATTAGAAATTTTGAGAATGATTCAAATCTATACAGAATAATTTTTATAAAGCCTATTATTTTGTTTATTTTCATGTTTTAAAGTCACAGTAAATGAATAATTGTATTATGTTCATGTTTCTGTTTTCAATCATTGTAATTGATGAATGCCTTGCTCTGGAGAAATAGCTTATTTAGTTGTATACAATGATTAGACTGGTTTATATAATCAAGTCTGTGACAAAGTCTTTTAATCTTTTAAATTAGAAGAACCAGTCAAGATTACCAAACCTTTGACTGATAGTGAAGTTGATGAGAAAGAGGAAGTAACTCTTACATGTGAAGTCAACAAACTTGGCAAGAAACCAGTCTGGTTCCTTGATGAAGAGGAAATTAAGCCTAATGACAGGGTCAAGGTCACATCAAGAGGACTGGTTCACAAACTCACAATCCAAACCTCAAAACTTCATGATGAAGGAAAATACACTGTGGCATTTGATGATGTGAAATCTACAGCTAATCTCACAGTCAAACGTAAGATTTCAAATTATTTTGCACAAGTTTTTGTTTTTTTGAGAAGACTCATGAGGAACAATAAAAATCATATTATTTTTAATATGCTTATTAAAGTTGTGTTTTTAATATTCTTTAATGTTAAAGAACTTGTTGTTTATAAGAGTTTGTATATTTACAAATTTGATTACACGTAGCTTATGATATATGCAGTAGAATATAGCCTGGGCAAGATTAATATAATCTTCAGCTGAAGCCTCAGGTCATATATCTCTTAGTCTGAGTATAATGATATAATATATGAACAATTATATTACAGCATTGCCTGTTGAGTTTATTGCTCCATTACAAGACTTGGAAATT